>NW_006239100.1:709031-722707 GCF_000226075.1 Solanum tuberosum | reverse complement strand
AGTTTTTTTCAACAATAAAATAATATTTAGAAACTTGGGTTTTTTATTGTTTTTTTTTTCAACTTACAATTTTCAACATTAAAACAATATTTAGAAACCCAATCCGTAAGAAATTAGGAAAATAAAATATTTTCAAACTTACCATATTTGACAATAAAACAATGTATAGAAACTTACAATTTTTTTAAATTTCTTTTTAACTTACAATTTTCAACAATATGGCAACCATATTTAGAAACTTGGGATTTTCAATAGTAAAACAGTTTTTAGAAACTTACGTTTTTTTTACTTACGATTTTCAAAAATAAAACAATGTATTCTATTTATTCATTTACAGGAGTAATCTTTGTATTTTTATAAACAAAATATTTTAAACGAAAAAGGATAAAAAATATCCTTGAAACTATGTAAAATTGAATAAAAAGACCCTCAGTTAATTGAATAAAAAGATCCTCAGTTTAAAAACAAAATAGTTTAAATGTTTAATTTTGCATAGTTCAAAGGAATTTTTAACCCTTTTTCATAGTTTAAATAAGTTATTAGTTTATATTCTAGTAACACCATGAAAAATTCTAACTTAAGATCCGAACCATTCTTCATTTGCATATAAGGTTATATGGGGTGATTCTTAAATTGATCTTAGGTGTTAAAGTCAATCTTTAGTGTGGGAATGAATTTAATTAGATATGAATTAAGGCCGCAAGAATCCCTTAGCCCAAAGTTGAGTTGTAAGCTCCCTTATCGATTATGTTTTATATAAGATTCCACTTAGGTCAACTTCAAATGATCATATATCTCAGCACATAGATGGCCAATGACCTATCAAATTAAAGATTTATGATTCCTCTTTCCAACACTACCAAGTTTGCCTCATTTAGAGTTTGGAGTATAAATATACAATTATTTTACCAGAGACTACCACAACATAGTTTTATGAGTCAGTGACCTATGAATCCCTTCTACGAGTCGTAGAAAGAGCTACGATATGTACTATTGACTCGTGGAAAAGTACCAGGGGTCAAATTTTGAGGTCTGATTCCTACAGACCCATCTACGGGTCGTAGGAACCTCTACAAGCCATAGTTTGAGCCCGGAGAATGAACTTTTCAGCCTTAAAATTTCAATACGAATATCATAGATAGGATCAACAGTACGTAGTTCAAATCACGAATCATAGTTGGCCCCGTGGAAGGTTTTTTTTATAGTTTTTAAGTGGGGTTTGTTTTGTCCTTTCACACTTTTCCTAAGCCCAAGCCATGACGTTTTAACTTCAATTAGGGGAATATATTCTACCAAGTACTAAGATTTCTTTATTTTATGCTCTCAATTCCTCCAACTCAAAGAAAACCGCAAAGAAGACAAAAGCTAGGGTTTCAAGGCTTCCAATCAAGTTCTTCTTCAAACTTCTTCAAGAATTTTGTTCTTCTAGGTATATAAGGCTATTCAGGATGATGGACTGAGTTCTTCCTCACGCCCTACAACTCAATTCAGTTAGTAAAGTTTAATCTAAGGTTATACCCTTAGTTTCAAGGGTTCTTGATATGAGTTAAGTTATTGATTCTGAGTTCTAAATTCATGATATGAGTTAAGTTATTGATTGTGAGTTCTAAATTCTTGATTGTGAGCTGTGTTATATTATTCATTGAGATCTTTGAGTTGTTATTCATGTTTATATTCTCACATGAACCCTAATTAATGAGTTTTGATAAATAGTCTTTTGAAAGAGTATTTCTCCATACATTGATTTTTAAATGCTAAAAGTGAGTTCAAGAGTAAGTTAATGTACAAACTTATTTTTTCTTGAGAAGAGTTTAAGGGAATTAAATGATTCCCAAAAGCATCATTACTTTGATAAACAATTTTAAATGTCTTATAATGTTTCCAAAAAATTTTATTTATAATTTATTTATGCAAGAAAAAAACGTGAAAGACGAGACCATTTATCTTATTGGTTTCATTTATATGAGTGTCTATCACAAGTTTTGGTGGGACTAGGAATGTCACTATCTCTTCATTCTAGGACAAATGGTGAATGTTGAAGCTTTATTTACAACAAATTCAATGATCGAAAGTTCCATAATGTTAGTCGTTCTAACTATTTTTTGTTTTGAAAGATTGTTGTCTCTTTTTCCTTCTTTTGAATGAATAGTTTTTAGTTTTTGTGTATGGTTAATAACCGAATAATCGAACCAAAATCGATAACGACCAAAACAATAAATGTATATTGTATTTGATTTGGTTTGGTTTGGTTTTGATGATTTAAAAATTGAGTAAATTGGTGTGGTTTTAGTTTAACCAACGACTGTCCCAAACCAACCTGTGAACACCCCTAGCTCGGTGATTACCCACTCATATCAGTTACATATGTATCAGATACATATGCATGTTATATACATGTTATATATATATATATATAAAATAGCCAGTTAGGTAGTTTTGTTAGTGTCTACGTTGAACTCATACAGAATCATTATTCGAAGCTAATTAACATAAACTCATTGTTATTTGTAAAATTGTGAAATAAATTAGATAAATTACTTGTGGCTATTGATTTTTTACTTGCTTTCTATCTAGATTAATTTATACTTTCTCAAAAAATCAAACATTATCAAGTGTTAGGCTTAGAGTATAGTTGATGATGATTGCTTACTTGCTTAGTCACCTATATATTGTTCTTTGTGAAATTCGATCTCAACTCATAGTTAGATAAACTATATTGCGTACGACTGAATAGACTTGATTATTCGAGGAGTAGACTTGGACATTATCAATTATGAGAGGTATAACAAGAAAGCAGGAAAGTTATTAGAAGAATACCTCTTTGGATTAAATATCAAGAAAACACAAAGTTTGATCACAACAAAGAAGTATCTTTAAATAGAAGAATACAAGAAGATGCAATGCATTAGATAGAATAATTTGAAAGCTAATTCCTAAGTGTATAGTGCAAATATTGCAAAGTTATTTGAAAGTTAATTCTTAACTAACTATTAGCTTGTACTATCGACTAAGGTAGTTCCAATTCTATTAGGGCTTCCACAAGTTGGATTCTTTTTCAACACCGTATTTCAGCCAACGTATCCATTGATTCAAGATCATTGGCATGATATCCACCTCCACCCCGCACATCCTTAAAATCACCCACCCTACATAGCCTTAAACCCCCCCCCCCCACATCCTCCCAACCCATTGCCATCCCTACAAAAAAGGATATAGATCCCATCTGTAACAGTTAAAAATGTGCTTGCAGAAGTACTTTACTTCGATTCTATTATATTCTAGGTGTTTTAATGATCCTAACAAATGCAAGGACCCGGTCCCTATAAGAGTGCTCTCATGTATATTCAAAGTGGTGTACAACTGTAAAGCTATCTTTACAGTTGTCTTGTTAGGTTGGTTGATGAAATGTGTAGCGTACTTTACCAATAGGAAGGATGGACAAAGTTGTTTCTTTCAGTGGTCAAAACCTATGTTGGTAATTGATATATACAACAATAAACAAACAAGATTATTCATTCAAAAAGAGAGAGAGCTAGAAAGTTTTTACAAGAACTCAAGAATCAAAGAACACAACAAGGGATCTGGTCCCGAAAAGACTACGTACGTGAAAAGGACGAAAAGATAGCTGTCAAAATGCTGCCAACTCTGATGTGGTTGGTGCACAACTTTTCAGAACAGCAGGCCAATGGCCTCGTCCCAAGGGTGTCTGTCCATTTAGGTAATAGTCTCTTTTCAAAACACAAACCCAAATTCTGGCAAATAGAGTTGTGAATTTCTGAAAATTCATAAGCTCAAAAAGAAAGGTCATCTTCAAGAAAGAACACTACTCATGCTCAACAATGGGACCTGATAGAGTGCTGAAGCATCTTTGTTGTATTTTGAGCTTTGTGTCTTATGTGCTTAAATTGTAAATCTATTCCTAAGCTATAAATGAATTAGATCTTTGTTTGTTTCAAGAGAAAAGTCTAAATCAGTTAGAGTTGATTGATTTAGTGGGCAACATTGTTGTTGCTTAGTTGAAGTCTAAATCATCTATAGTTAGGTGGTTTAGTGGGCAACATTGTTGTAACTTAGTTGAAGTCTATCATCTAGAGTTAGGTGGTTTAGTGGGCAACATTGTTGTTGCTTAGTTAAAGTCTAAATCATATAGATTTAGGTGGTTTAGTGGGCAACAGAGTTGTTTCTTAGTTGAAGTCTAAATCATCTAGAGTCGGGTGGTTTAGTGGGCAATAGAGTTATTGCTTAGTTCTTTCTTTGTAGTAGAGTTTCTACATTGAGGGGGAAGGGATTTACATGTAAATTCCTAGGTTACAATAGTCTATAATTTGAATCATTGCTCCGTTTGAGTGAAATGGAGCTTGGGTTGAAATCCTGTGAGTACAGGTCATGGTTTTCACCGCCCTTGAGCAAGGGGGTTTCCACATAAAATCCTTGTGCTTGATTTACTTTGAGCTATTTATTATCCGCACTTTTATTTCAATTACTATTTTTTCTAAGCCAAGGGACCTGGTCTGTTGACTGATAGTGGACACACACATTCTAACAATTGGTACCAGAGCCTAGGTTTTGTAACTGGTTAACACCTAGAGAGAATATTGTGGAAGAATGGCTACTCCACTAAACCTGAAGAAAGGAAAATCATAAACAAGTCAGAATGATGCTCAGAATTCTTCCTAAGTCTTGGGCCAATAAGGTTGATGCTATCAGTGAAGCAAATGATGTGAAAGTGGTGACAATGTACGCCTTGATTGGAAATCTTCAAATTCATGAGACGAACAGAAATCAAGAAATGTGAAAGAAGGAAATAAAGAGGGACAAGTCACTAGCTCTCAAAGTGACTTCTGGTGTTACTTCTGAAGATGATGAAGACACGACATATCTCACTAGAAGATTTCAAAAATTGATAAGGAAACATGGAGGCCTTAGGAAGACAGTGAACTCCAACAAGGCTGCTAATGCAAGTGACCTATGCCACAAGTGTTGAAAACTAGGGAATTTCATCAAAGATTTCCCCATGCATAAACTTGAATACAAAGACTATGTCAAGGTTGGAGGAGAAAAAGACAAGAGAAGGGACCTGGTTCCTGATAAGAGCAGAAGAAAACCAGCTATGTACTATGTTATGAAGAAAGCCCTTGTAGTCTGGGGAGACACCTCAAGTGACTCAAAAGAGTCTGAACATCCTGAAGATGCCTCCATTTTTGTAGTAAAAGATGATGTTGTTATCTTTGCTGAAATGTTTGCCTTTATGGCAAAATCTGATGATGAAGAAGTTGAAAAAGAGGTAACTCTTTCTGACTTTAAAAAGAACTTGCATATTTGTTTTGTTAAACGATTTAGAAACCTAGCAGCTGTCTTGATTGACTCAATCACTGAGTTGACCACTGAAAATGATTTCCTGAATAACAGTCTGGATATGTTTCATGATGAAAAGGTAGCCTTGGTCTCTCAAATGTCCTTAATGGAAGAATGAATAATGGTTCTAGAATCTGAAAATCTAGAACTCAGGGAGAAATTAAGCGATAATTGTGCTACAGGGAAGAGTGAAGCTAGTAGTCTACAACTCGGGCTAGAAACTAGCTTGAATACTTCTGAGATGAAACTGGCTATGGCATTGGAGATAAATGATCAGTTAGAAAGGGACTTGGTCAGCCTCAAAGAAAAACTGAAAAAATCTCTTAAATGGACTACTTCCTCGAAGTTGCTCATCAATCTTACGAGCCAAGCCCAAAATGATGGGAGGGGTTTAGGAAGCTTGAACCTAAGTCCTCCTTATAATTTGCATAGCAAGTATGCATTAGTGTCTGACAATCTTTTGTACCTCCATTGCGGGCTAAATAGTCATATGAAGAAGGAGTGTCCAACTTGGAAGAGAACTCAAGAAAGTTCTTCAAACTATTCCAAATAGAGAAACAGGCAGAAGAAGGGACCTAGTCTTGCTTCTGGTCCTAAGTTGAAGAAAATCAGTCTACCTCACTGGACAAATAATTCTCTTATCACTCATTTATCTGCTTACTGGGAACTCCGACTAAAGTGGGTTCCCAAGGCTAACAAGTGATTTGGTATGTAGGTGAGAGGAAGTAGACACAGCTAGTGTTGGTTCATTGATAGTGGATGCTCAAAGCACTTGACTGGGAAAACTAAAAACTTCCTCTCTCTCTCTCAAGGCACTTCAAGGTGGAGGTGCCTCTTTTAACGATGGCAAGAACAAGTTTATTCTTAGTGTAGGCATGTTTGCAAAGTATATGGAACACACTATTGAGGATGTCTACTATGTCAATTATTGAAGTACAATCTTTCGACTGTTACATAGATTTGTGATGAACGAAATGAAGATAAGTTTTTATAAGATAAATGTGTGTCACAAATTTGGTCTCTTGGGTGATGATCTTGACAAAAAAAAGATGCAAGAACATGTATATTGCTGACTTGAACACTGCTAGTAGTAAAAGTCTCACTTGCCTTAGTGCTCAAGGTGAGAATAGTGATCAATGACTCAAGAGACTTGGCTATGTGAGGGCTTCTCTACTGAACAAACTTGTGTCAAGGGACCAAGTACGTGATCTGCCCAAAATAAAATTTGTGGATGACAAAGTTTTTGATGCTTGTGTTCAAGAGAAGTAGATTAGAACATCCTTCATGTGAAATAAGCAGGTTTTTAATCTTCTAAAGAACTTTCAAGCCGAAGTGGTGAATACTACATGTTTTGTGACCAAAATAATGATGTTGAGAAGTTTTATCTCAATGATGTTGAAAGAGTATTTGTGGGATATTCTTCCTCAGGCAAGGCTTATTGGGTGTATAAAAACAAAAATTGTGCATTGAAGAAAATGTTCATATGCAGGGACATGGTGCTTGGAAGAGTGCTCTCGTCTAGATTCAAAGTGGTGTACATCTGTAAAGCTATCTTTATAGTTGTCTTGTCAGGTTGTTTAGTGAAATGTGCAGCGTACTTCACCAATAGAAAGGGCGGACGAAATTGTTTGTTTAACAGGTCAAAACCCTTGTTGGTAATCGATATATACAACAATAAACAAACAACATTATTAATTCAAAAAAATAGAGAGCTAGCAAGTTTTTTTCAAGAACTAAAACATCAAAGAACACAATAAGGGACCTGGTCCCAGAAAGACTGCATACGTGAAAAGGACGAAAAGACAGCAGTCAAAAAGTTGCCAACTCTAATGTGGTTGGTGCACAACTTTTTAGAACAACAGGCTCTCAGCCAATGGCCTTATCCCAGGGTTTGTGTCCATTTTGATAAAAGTCTCTTCTCAAAACACAAACCCAAATTTTGGCAAACAAAGTTATGAATTTTTGAAAATTCATAAGCTTAAAAAGAAAAGGCCATCTTCAAGGAAGAGCACTGCTCATGCTTAATAAAGGGACCTGATAGAGTGTTGAAGCTTCTTTGTTGTATTTTGAGCTGTGTCTTATGTGCTTAAATTGTAAATCTATTCCTAAGCTATAAAGGAATCAGATCTTTGTTCGTTTCAAGAAAAAATTCTACATCAGTTAGAGTTGATTGATTTAGTGGGAAACATTGTTGTTGCTTAGTTAAAGTCTAAATCATCTAGAGTTAGGTGGTTTAGTGGGCAACATTGTTGTTGCTTGGTTGAAATCTATATCGTCTAGAGTTAGGTGGTTTAGTGGGCAACAAGCTTGTTGCTTAGTTGAAGTCTAAATCATCTAGAGTCGGGTGGTTTAGTGGGCAATAGAGTTATTGCTTAGTTCTTTCTTTGTAGTAGAGTTGCTACATTGAGGGGGAAGGGATTTAGAGGTAAATTCCTAGTTTTACAAGAGTCTGTAATCTGAATCATTGCTCTGTTTGAGTGAAATGGAGTTTGGGTTGAAATCCTGTGAGTACAGGTCGTGGTTTTCAATGCCTTTGAGCAAGGGGCGTTTCCACATAAATCCTTGTGCCAGATTTACTTTGAGCTATTTATTTTCTGCACTTTTATTTCAGTTACTGTTCTTGCTGAGTCAAGGAGCTGGTCCGTTGACTGATAGTGGACGCATACATTCCAACAGATTTCATTGCAGAGGAAAAAGTCTTATTTTTCTCTTGATCTCTACTGGAGCTCTAACCTGAGGGTAATTTTTCAACCATAGTAAAAAATTGAGGGCTAGATTTGGACATGCTTTTCCTCGAAGCATTTTATATGTGTAGAATGCGTATTTAGAGTCCATAAAATTCACGTTGGAGCTACGTTAATGGTGAGGGAAAACCATTGTTTTTAAATTGGTGACAAAAGAGAGGGAGAAAATATGGTAAAGCACAACATATCAGTCATATTAATAAGGAAACCATAGATTTCTAACGTAGCAATTCAATCATAATAACAAAATCAACTTTTCAATACAGATATAACAACTCGCCTTTCTTTATAAAGAATGTTGATCAACTATACAATTTTTTTATTAAACTAATAAGGGGCTGCACGTGAGATCTTCTTCGTCAAATGTTTCCTACATACCCCAAAACAAATCCTAAAGAGGGATCAAGCCCATACATACTTCTCTATAAATTTACAAATCGATTTTTATTTTGTAGCTATCTATTGTCAGTATCCAGTATCCTTCCTCATTTTTCATTATCTACTTCCTTCAGATCTGGGAATTGCCTCATGAATTTATGATTGTCGATCTTTAATGTTATCTTCTAGATTGTTTTGTGTAGAAGGGGCTTTGGCTCCAGCAATTGCCTAGACAATTTATGATTGCCGATCTTGAATGTGATTTTTTGGATTGGTTTGTGTAGAATAAACATTGAATCACTTTTCTTCTTCCTTGTGTTGGCTACTTTGGATGAATTCTACATAAAAGTATGGTTCAACAGCATGTCCGCAGTCCAACGCATGATGGGATTCTTCACAAGACATATTTCCAGAAAATCTTGAGCCTCATTTGACAACTTTGAATTCTAAAACTTTGGTTCTGCAAACTCGATTTTGTTCAACATATCATCACCATCTGCGTCTTCCCACTGTGGTGTCCTCGTAATCAGCTCATAGACAGTGCAACCAAGAGCTCAAATATCAACTTGTGGGGTATACTTAGTGTTAATCATGGATTATGGTGCCATATACCTTACTGTTCCCCTTATAAGTCCCTGTTTTTGGTTCATGCCCTGTTCTAATGTCACGAAAAGCCCAAAATCAGCGATCTTGGTAGTTTTGTCCCTGCCCACAAGGAGAATATTGCCAGGTTTGATGTCGCAGTGAATAATTCCATTGTTGTGAATGCAACTCAGCCCTAAAAGAACATTCTTCGTGTGTTTCCTAACTTCAACTTCCAACAGTGAATTGTAATTTCGAAGACGATCGGCAAGGCTGCCTCCAGAAGCATACTCGAGCAATAAATTGTAAAGATTGACGTTATCTTCAAAAGAGACATTAGCTCCGAAATAGTGAATAATGTAAGGAGAATGTTTGAACATTCAGATGATTTCGACATCTTGTTTCAACGATTGAGAATCACTCAAGTTGCAAGATTTGAGGGCAATGAGAGAGGGAAGAGTAACACCACAAAATAGTGCATTGGATGTAGAAGCTAACGAGATGACACCGAAAATACCTTGTCCAAGAGTTGTGCCTCTCTTCTACAATAATTCCGCTATTGGATGTGCAATGTGCTAGTAGTATGCTATAGCAATGAGAGTAATTTATAGATTTGGATTAATCCTTTCTTTTCCATTCCCTTTCTTATACCAAAATGGATTCTCACAGTTTCTTAAACGATTAAAATCCTCACACCGTCAGCAAAAAAAAATGATTACATCAATTTGGATCAATTATATTTCCTATTTTTTTACCTTCTAGTGCAAGTCTCGTACACTTTTAATTCCTACTAGTCCTTGACACACGTGTTTCATATGTGTTCCCTGCTAAGTTGCGTGAAGTTATTGTAACGGTATATATAAATATATTCAAACACATGTGTTGCAGCATGTGTATCCCCATGCTAATGAGTACACATACTTTTTTGTTAGTAAACAAAACTTCTATTTCTGCCACTATTATTTGTAGGTTTTTTCACTTTATAAGAGAGTCAAATTCAAATACATTAATTAAGCTTCTTATGAAGTGTGTTTCATTCCTCAAAGTTTTCTTCCTCCTATTTCATGAACTAGTCCTGGAACGTGCGTTGCACATTTGTCCCCTAATTGGCATTAGAAAAGTTAATTTATATAATCACAGTGGAGCCTACATAAATTCATCGCTAAGTTCAAAGCTAAGTCCTTTTGTATGTAAGTTTGACATAAGAATATAACTCTTCACAAAATATAGCATGAAAATCTTGTGTCAGTTGTTGGATGCTTGATATTTTCAATACTTCATAAAAAAATAAACCTTTTATTATATCAGAAGAATTAATATATTTTAATTACTAATCGTAATTTTTTTTAATAATCCAAAAACAAATTGGCTATAAAAAAGATACGTATAAAGAAAAATACTACAAAATGTCTAGGTGGTGTAACATCAAATTTATAGAAAAAATTACAAGTTCAAACAGAAAAAAAAGAAAAGTATATAAAGACATGACATCCATAATAAAAGATCACACATTAAAATATATACACAAAAATATCATCATATTGATTGAATTACATTTTGTTAAAAGTCGACTTGCTATAGACAAAATGTTTCAAATGTATAAAAAACTGAAATCATAAAAAAAATAGAAAAAAAAGCATGAATATGTTACAAATACAGATACACTATATTTCTTGAATTATATATTAAAGGATCTGTATATAAAGAATCAATGTAACAACCGGGTTCCGTTGTCATAGAAAGGCCAACAGGGAAAAATTTGGGGCCGAAAAACTTTTTCGTAGTAACTTGGGATTTCCCAACCTAGTCCAGATTTGGACAAAATCGAAGTCAGTAAGGTCTAGGGAAATCTGGTAGCAATTGGGTGGTTTAAATATAATTTTGATTGCATGAGTTAATAGCTAACGCGTTAAGGAACTCGTATGACTTTATGGAATTAATTCGGGTGAGTAGAACTCCCGAATCTGATCTTGGCGTATGCGGGTAGTTTCTGAGTGTCGTTGGTTGAAGGTGTGTTGTGAAATGGGGTCTTAGAATTATTAAAATAGCTCACTATTTCGTGCAATCCGCTTTGGCGGTGATTTTGGTCGCCAGGGCAGGGCAGCTGTAGCGGGGTGAGGAGCGTTGTGGCGGGCCAGAAGCGACTTAAAGTCGTAAATAAACCCCAAATCTAGGTCTTTTCTTGACGATTTTTCACCATTACTGAGGCTAAAGCTAAGATTTTAACTCCCCAACTCTATTTTTCGTTCCGTAGAACGTAATATAATGGGTAATTATCGATGGGGGAGGGTTTTTAGTCTAGAATCTATGGTGGAAACAACCCTAATTTTTGTATTTGGGATCATGGGTATGATCTAGTGTTGATAGAATTGTTGGTAATCCGGGTAATTAGTGATCGTTTATTGATTTCCGTGTTATAATTATTGATTGTAGACCAAGAACAAGCGGAACGAATCCAAAAAGGGAAGAATCAAGTTTCTTAGGTTCAAGCTTGTTTCGAGGTAGGTGATGGTTGTGATTCTATGATTGTGTGATGTATGTTTGTCTTGCTTCATTGTGATACATATATGTAGGTGGATGTTGCATTATTGATCACACTTGTTGTAAATGAGGATATATGATTGATGAATGCCATTGAATCATGACTTGATTGTATGATTATGAGAATTTACTTGTGGTTGCGATTGTGAATGTGGCATGTTGAATGGATCAGGTGTTGCATTTTGATACACTAACTTGGATCGGTTGCCACGTTTCGACATAATTATGGGATCGGTTGCCACGTTCCAGCATAAACATGGGATCGGGTACCACGTTTCGGTATGCTAACTGTTTGGGTTTGGGTTCCATGAGAGGACCAATGACTTGTCATAATTGTTTATATTAAGAAATCTGAAGTTGCGTAAATGTTGATAATATTATATTTGTTCGATATATACATGTGATTATTGTTGTATTGATTTATGTATGTTACACTTAGTGAGATAGCCGCATGATCCTACCAGTACACTGTGGTTGTGTACTGATGTTGTACTTGCTCTTTCTTTGTTGAGTACATGACATCTTCAAGCGGCTATTGACAGACCTCGCTTTGAAGTTCAGTGATCGTCATTCGAATTCAAGGATGACCCAGTTCTTCCAGGCTGCCATGAGTTCTCTTTCTGTCTATGTCCACATTTCCGACTTAGACTTTTTAGTTAGTTAATTAGTTCATTAGTTTGGGTGGTATCCCTTCTTGTTTAGACTTTTGGTTCATTGTTAGATGTTTTGGTACATTCACTTTCAGGTTCTAGGTGTATTTTTCCACATTGTTTAGTTGTTAGATCTTTTGGAAGTTTATGGGAACTTCAGTCTTTAGCTATTTAACTTGCTTCCATAACTTAAATTCTTTAGTTTTGGTTTAGTTGCTTGGTTTGGATTATAGTAGTGGTTCTCCCACCGGAAGATTAGTGTGGGTGCAAATCACGACGGTCTTGATCGTGACAAAGTTGGTATCAGAGCCTAGGTTCGTTAATCTCGATGTATCAAAACAAGTCTAATAGAGTCTTGCGAAACAGTACGGAGATGTCTGTACTTTCCTTCCAGAGGCTATAGAACTTTAGGAAATCTTTCTGTTTTCTCTTGTCTCCTTTCGTGCTATAACTTGATTCCAATTGGTATTTGTCAATTCAAATTGGTATCTAACCCCCTTCACTCTTTTGTCCACAGATGGTTAACACCAGATTCAACGGCGTCAGGTCCGTAGCTCCCGTCAATGCTCCAGCTGAGGAATCTACAGCGAGAGGTCGCGGTCGAGGCAAGGGTAGAGGAAGAGCTAGGGGTAGAGGTCGTGGAAGAGTAGCGCATCCTGGGGATGGAGCTCCTGTTGAGAATGCTCCTAGGAATAAGAACCCTCCTGCACTTCATGAAGAGATCACTACAACAAATTTTCCCTCCAACCACAGTTGAAAAATGTGGCCTAAACTATAAATAAATGTTGCCTTTGATTAAAGGCCACACTTTTTTACCTATGACAACGCTTTTAAAGGGGTGGCCTAAACAAGCGTAACCTTTTCCCTAAGGCAACACTTTTAAGAGGAAAAGGCTACGAATTACAAGAAGCGTTGCCTTTGCATTCACCTATGACAACGCTTCTGTATACCATCTACGGGCACACTTTTGTGCTTTAAAACAACACTTTTGAAGTGTCACATTTCATTCTTTATAGGCAACACTTTAAACTTGTTGCTTGTTTTTCAACATTCAGCCACACTATAAAAATGTTGGTGAAGGTAGTTATGCCTATATCTATGTGGCCACATTTATACAAGCTAAGCCACGACTTTCTAATTAAAAATTAAAATATAATAACAGTATTTTTTAAAAAAATTTATTATTATAATATGTATCTTGAAACCACTTTTTAAATAAGAAATATAAAGCATCACATTAAATAATATAATAGAGAACCAAAAATATCTTCACAATACAAAAACTTTGAAATATTCTAATATTCAACATCAACAGTTAGTAATGCAAACTACTTCAAAGTGTGCTATAGTACTTTTAATAAAATTTAAAACATCCAAACTATTCATGTAGTATCATGAATAATATTAGATCATAAATGGATAAAAT
>NW_006239100.1:705360-708971 GCF_000226075.1 Solanum tuberosum | reverse complement strand
TCGAATCAACTCAACTTTTGGTCACCATTTCCAATTGCATCGCCATAAGTTTCCTATAGGTTAAAAGTGAAATTGAAACTTGATTAAATAGAAAGTAAGTATACTTAGAAAATGTAAAACTATAATTCAATAATATGTGAAACTGCAATTATGCAAAAATATAATACTAATCTACAATCTCGTTATGATGTAGGAGGCAGTAAATCATAGATATGCAGAAACACATGAAAATAATGCTAAAATGCAGCACACAAATGCAGAAAAATGTGGTATTGATTACATAAATGCAGAAATATAGAACAAACTTGAAGAAACATAATGCAGAAAATAAGAACGCTGCATAAATGAAAAAGATTGTACATATCTTAGTATCTAGTACCTAAATATAGTCAAACCAATAATACCTTTCCAAGAGTCGGGCCATGAGTTGATCCAGAGGAACGTGGAAGATTTTGGCCTCTTGTAGCCCGTGCACTACTAGAATCAACCGGAGATGGTTGGTTAGATCCGATAAACCCTTCTGCATCCTCAAGGTTTAGTCCATGATTATTTTTTACCAACAATTTCATGAGATGTCGCAGTTGTTGCAATTCTTGCACTTCTTCCTTCAATCCCTCCAACTTTCTCAATTCAACCACTTCTTCCTTCAATTCTTTAACTTCTTCCTTAAATGAATTGATTTCATCAGCATGTTTTTGTTTGATTTTGATGATTTCCTCATCTTTTTTTAAAGAAGTTCTTGTCACAGATCTACCATAGCATCGAACTCGACCAGGCTGCTCATTTCCAAACAATGCCTTAAATGA
This sequence comes from Solanum tuberosum, assembly GCF_000226075.1. Lineage (NCBI taxonomy): Eukaryota > Viridiplantae > Streptophyta > Magnoliopsida > Solanales > Solanaceae > Solanum > Solanum tuberosum. The sequence continues at coordinate 708,165 of NW_006239100.1, read as the reverse complement.
GTCATCTGCTGTTTCCCCCAAGTGTTGACGATTTTGAAGTTCAGCCTATAAATAATACATTAGGAATTGTCTCGATAAAGCAAGATGAGAGCTAAAAAGTCAAACACTGCCTTAAATAAGGTCATGAATCTTGTCATAAGCAGGAAAGAACAACACATTGAAGTTACTGTACATACATGATTACTTAGTTGAAAAGTCAAGGGCTTTGAAAAGCAATTAACGGTCAAAAGAATTACTTACTATTACAACTTCAGTTTCAGGATCAACTTGTTTTCCATTCTTCGTACGAGTTGCAATAAACATTTCAGCCTTTGATGGTTCCTCATTATTCTCTTTGGTTGCATGCTACAAAAAAAGTAAAAAAGTATAAGCAACTAACATGTAATCTAACAAAATATAAAAGATAAAAAAATATTTATCTACAAAGTGTCTAAAATGATACCAGTGCCATGCGTACTCTTCCAAAATTAACAGGCCCCATTCGATGCCCCCATTTTTGTTTCTTTCTATTTTGAGAATTTAAAGAACACATAGCCTGTAATTTAAGAAAAAATAATTAATATATATGGGCTAAAGAATTAAATGCATTATTTGTATCTCACTTTAACAGTTGGAAGCTCCCAATACTCTATCAACTGGCGAAATTGAACTTCTGGTATCCAACTAGGACAATTTTTTAACCTATCTTCCAATGTTTAATATTTATCAAAATAATTCTCCTTAACATATCTCTTATGTCGCCTCCAAGCATCACGAAGACCATCCATCACCCATTTTTCTCCTTCTTCTGGAATTATAAACTTGGTCTACACAAATAACATATATGTTACTAGTAAAATACACATAAAAAAAGATACATAAAAGGTTGAGTATTATTACATTGACATATTTCCACATGCGTAGTTTAGTATCTTTTGGCATAGCAGGCCAACTAGTATACAACAAGGTGATGAATCTAGAGTTCCTAGCAATTGTTCCTAGAAAATTGCTCAAATCAGACACTCTTTTTCCAGTTGGTCCGACAGCTTGTCCATGATCAAATGTCACCTCCTCTCTTTCTTCAAAATTTCTTGCATGAATCTTTTCCAATTGGTCCGACAGCTTGTCCATGGTCAAATGTCACCTCCTCTCTTTCTTCAAAATTTCTTGCATGAATAGTCTTACATGTTGTGTGTCCTCGAACCTTTTTCTTCTCCAAAGTTCCTGATTTAATGTAATATTAATAAATAAGATAAAACATACTATACAACTATAAAATTTACAATGCGAGTAAACTTATATAACTACCAAAAGAAGATTTAAAACATACCATCTTTTGAACAATTTATGTCCATATCTTTATCTCGAACACACTCATCAACTTCTTCTAGTGCAACACCATCAGCCACTTCGATATTGTTTTCATTAATACATGGAGATGGCATAGATCTAACATCATCTGCTAGCTGAATATAAGGTTCTTCTTCACCCACATGTATCCTTTTTTTTTCTAGAAAATGATTAAGACTCATCGCTAGTACAAGTGACTTTTTCTTAGCTTTTTTGTAATTTTGTAGCTCCTCAATATCAAGTTGATTTTCTTCTTCACCTTGTGTTCTTTCAGTCATATGGGAAGTGTTAACTTCTTTCCTTGATAAAAGTTGGGTCACAGATTTATGTATAGGTAGTTTACTCCTCTCTTGCATTTGAATTGACTCCTCAAACTGAATTGATCTCTGCATAGGTTGTCTTTCACTTGCATTTGATGTAACAGACATACAATTCTTCCTTTTATAAGGTGGTGCCTGATCGGAATTTTTTCCTTTCATAACTAGATTCTTGCGTTCATTGTCAAGTTTTACCTTCTTTATTTGAAATTGTTTGCGCAGCTCAGCACTTGATCGAAATTGATAATCAAAACTTACATTCTTTATTGGATTTGAACCGTTGTTAGAATTCAAAACCTTTTTCTTTAAGGCTGCTCCTTGATTCATTCTTCATATAAAATAATAGTTAGTATAGCAACTAATAAGAATTTAGTGCAGAAAATATAAAAATGCAGTGTAGAGTTTGCAGAAAATATAGAAATATAGTGCTGAAAATTAAAAGGTAGTGCAGCAATGCAGAAATACAGAAATATAGTGCAGAAATGCAGAAATATAGTGCATAAACTATAAAACAATGCAGAAAATACAAAACTGCAGCGCAAAGTGTGCAGAAAATGTAAAAATACAGAAACAGAAAATAAAGAAACATAGTGCAGAAAATTAAAAGATAGTGCAGCGATGCAGAAATGTAGAAATATAGTGCAGAAATTCAGAAATATAGTGCAAAAAATATAAGACGCTGCAGAAAATACAAAATTGCAGTGAAAAGTGTGCGGAAAATGTAAAAATGCAAAGCAGAAAATAAAGAAACATAGTGCAGAAAATTAAAAGATAGTGCAGCAATGCAGAAATGCAGAAATATAGTGCAAACAAGATAAAATGTTGTATACCTTCAAAGATTTCTCAGACCAAGAAAAGCAATCAATGATAACTTTATTGGAGAATTAGAAAACAAAGTGACAGCTATAAAACGTAAAAACTTAAAACCTTTGTAAAATGAACCATTTTTAACTCCCAATTCCAAAGACTTAAAGCTAACTATGTAAGGCAGAGTTAAATTGTAGAATAAAAGAAAGAACTTATGATGTATCCTCAATATCGAACTCATCCTCATCCTCAGATTCATGTTCAGGTTCTTCAGCAACAAATTCACGTGGATACACCTTAATAACTGTGGCTGGTATATCACTCCTCACTAAGTCAACTTCACCATTATCTT
>NW_006239100.1:663995-704796 GCF_000226075.1 Solanum tuberosum | reverse complement strand
AAAATGTAAAAATACAGAGCAGAAAATAAAGAAACATAGTGCAGAAAATTAAAAGATAGTGCAGCAATGCAGAAATGCAGAAATATAGTGCAAACAAGATAAAATGTTGTATACCTTCAAAGATTTCTCAGACCAAGAAAAGCAATCAATGATAACTTTATTGGAGAATTAGAAAACAAAGTGACAGCTATAAAACGTAAAAGCTTAAAAACTTTGTAAATTGAACCATTTTTAACTCCCAATTCCAAAGACTTAAAGCTAACTATGTAAGGCAGAGTTAAATTGTAGAATAAAAGAAAGAACTTATGATGTATCCTCAATATCGAACTCATCGTCATCCTCAGATTCATGTTCAGGTTCTTCAGCAACAAATTCACATGGATACACCTTAATAACTGTGGTTGGTATATCACTCCTCACTAAGTCAACTTCACCATTATCTTCAGGAATAGAAGGGCCCATTGAATGGTCATATGGCTCATTTATATAACTTTGGGGGACATCAGATTTGGCTTCATCACTGATACTAAATAAGTCTCTTGGGACTGTTTTCATAACATAATGCTTATCATCATCATATGGATCCTTCACATAAAAGCATTGATGAGCTTGAGATGCTAATACAAAAGGCTCTTCCTGAGAGCACCTTTTGTTGAAGTAAACATAAGTAAAGCCATAAATATTCTCTTTAGCCTCATACCATTCACACTTAAATAGGACAACTTTAAAATGGTTATAGTAATCCAACTCAAGGATATCAACTATTTTACCATAATAAGTTAGATTTGCATCAATATGATTTTTATCCTTAGAGCTTGCAAAACTGGTAGTTAAAGCAACTAATGTAACACCACTATTTTGTGTTTTATGCTTTGCTTCACGTCGCCTTGTATGAAATCTATACCCATTTATAATATACCCTGCATATCTTTTAGCAACTGAATTAAGTCCTCTCGATAACTGTTTTATCAAATCTGACACATCCTCATGCATAACACGAGCTTCAACCATTGAGAGAAGCTTTTGACTATGATTTTTGGCCTTACTCCCATTTAGATCTTTTTCCCTGATTACTAACCTCAAGTTCATGCTCTCTACAGAACAACTATTATTATTTGTTAGCAATCAGATGAGTAAAATAATTTATGAAGTATATACAATAAATGATATAATACTAGTGAATCAATTTACCTAATATATTCTAGAACTTCATCACAATTGTTCAGTATATATCCATGTGCTTGATGTCGTGACTTGTAATCAAGAAAGGTTGGCTCACCCTTTTTTCCACCTAGTGGACAACCTCTATTTGGAAACAAGTTAGAAGTTTGCACATCTGGTGATCCACACTCATAATCATTTCAGGGTCTTCTGTTAAATTTGGTTTGTACACCCTCATGAAAACATCTAGAGCATGAATTCAAATAGTCTGTAACCCGACGTGCCTCTGCAATACATCCTTCTGGATGCCTTCTGTTACGAACAGATGACTTAAAAGTGCCCATTTCTTTTTTAGGAGAATACATACATCGAAGTTGTACAGGACCTCCTAATCTTACCTTATTTGCCAAATGAACAGACAAATGAATCATTATATCAAAAAAGCTAGGGGGGGGAATTCGCTCCAACTGACACAATGTTTCTTTAATTTCTAGTTCTAAACGATCCAGTTCTTCCAATTTAATAACTTTTTGACATAAACGACGAAAGAAGGAACTTAAATGAATCAAAGGAATAGCAACATGATCACGAAATATGCTTTTAATAGGTATAGGCAGCAGGTAATGTAACATGAAATGTGCATCATGAGTCTTATAATTAGATATTTTTCTTTCAGCTAGCTTCACACATCTAGAAATATTAGAAGCACTACCGTCAGGCAACTTTGCCCTTTTGAGAACACCACAAAAAATAGATTTTTCTCCCTTAGACATTGAAAAGCACGTTGTTGGAAGCTTTACCTTCCTACCATCCTTTGTATCTTTTGGTTGAAGGCTCTTCCTAATGCCCCATCTCTTTGAGGTCATAACGAGCATTTGGATGATCCTTCGTCTTGCCAGAAATATCCAAAAGTGTTCCAATTATACTATCAACTATATTCTTCTCTATGTGCATTACACCAAGGTCATGACGCAACAAATTGTGTTGCCAGTGCGGCAATTCAAAAAAGATTGATCGTTTCTTCCATGGGCCATTATTTGATTTCTTTTGCACTTTTCCAAATACATTTCCAACATTCTGTAGGCTATTAAGCAAATCTGTTCCCTGCAATAAAGGAGGAGGAGACCTGAATTTTGTCTTTCCATTAAAAGACTTTTTGTCAGATCTCCACGGATGATCCATAGGTAGAAAAACACGATGGCTCATATAGCAGATTTTTTAACTATGTTTTAGATAGAATGAGTTAGTGCCATAATTACAACAAGGGCAAGCCAACTTTCCTTTTGTACTCCAACCGGACACCATGGCATATGCAGGAAAGTCATTAATTGTCCACAAAAGAGCTGCTCGCATTTGAAAAGTTTGATTTCTTGAATCATCATATGTTTCTACCCCGAACTCCCACAACTCCTTCAACTCTTCTATTAATGGTTGTAGATAAATGTCAATGTCATTTCCAGGTGATCGCGGTCCAGGTATAAGCAAAGAAAGCATAAGGTATTCTGATTTCATGCACATCTATGGAGGTAAATTATACACCATTGACATAACTGGCCATGTGCTGTGAGATATGCTCATGGTTCAAAATGGATTGAATCCATCACTTGCTAAGCCAAGTCTCAAATTACGAGAGTCTTTTGCAAATTCTTGATGCATGTTATCAAATTCTTTCCATGCTTGTCCATCAGCAGGATGCCTTAACTTTCCATCTTTAGAACGTTGCTCGTCATGCCATCTTAATGATTCTGCTATTTTTGAGCTCATAAATAGCCTTTTAAGTCTAGGAATCAACGAAAAGTGTCTCAAAATTTTAATAGGAACACGATGAGGTTTCTTAGAAGACTCAAGCTCACTATCTACTTCAGGATGTTCAACAAATCGAGAAGCTCCACAAACATGGCAATACTCATCATCTTTATGGTCGCCTCTAAATAACATACAATCATTAGGACAAGCATCAATCTTTTTATAGTCAAGCCCTAAATCCCTTACCACGGCCTTGGCTTTATTGTAAGATTCCAGAATGTTCAACTCAGGAATCGCTTAACTCCAAGAGAGAAGTAAAAGAAGCATTGCTCCATCCATGGAGATACTTCAACAAGTATAAATGAATTGTGAATGATAATTTAGAGAAACCTTTACAACCTAGATATAGTTCTTGGCTTGCCTCATCAACTAAATTATAAAAAAATTGGGCGTCTTCATTTGGGCCTTCATAAGCTCCTTCATCTTGTGCAATATCTCTAAAGGTATCATTCAACAATCCATCAATATCATCATATGAGTGAGCTTCATCCATGTTAGTATCAATTTTTTTTGGTATTTCCCATTCCCCATGATTGATCCATCTTGTATAGCCTTGAGCAAAGCCATAGCATATTAAATGATCATATATTATGTTCCTTCGATACCAATGGATACTACAACACTTTGAACATGGACATTGAATTTGTTCTCCTTGAGGATCTCCAACAGAGTAAGCAAAGTCCAAAAAAGATTGAACACCATCAAAATACTCTTTACTATACTTTGGATAATCCATCCAACACTTAGATAAATTATTTGAGATCCTAAATATTAAAAGCTAATGTAAAATCTCCAAGATATACATTAATTTATGCATTAACATTATAAATAGATCCTAAAATTGAAACTGATTCCTCAACATTATATATAGTATAAAAATAGAACAATAAGAAAATATAGAGGATAAGAAGTTCTTACCCAGCCATGACAATTACGTTAAGTCAAAATTCAAGTTCAAGTCCACTAAATCTTCTCACGTGTAGGATAATTTTCTAGGAGAAAAAATAAATTGAAATTAGTATTATTCAAAATCAATATGCTACCAAGCTCACATGATAAATATGCTACCAAACTCACAGAGAAAATCCTAACAAAATCACAAAAAACTATTAACATTGCACCATATGCTACCAAGCTCATAGAAAACTATTTTTTATAAGTAGCAAGCTCACCACCAAAGACTAATAATCTTTTCTGCTAAAGCAAAAACTGAAAAAATCTAAACATCAAGATATATATATATAATAACAAGTACAAACCTGTAGAAAATACTTAGAAAAATTAACATTGAGGAAAAATACAAGAACTCCTAAGTAGTAAAGCAGATCGAGAAATCACAATGAAAAAACAGAAACTCTAAAACCCAGTTGACAAACTAACATAATATTAGTTGTAACCCAAAACAAATCCCTAAAAAAAGTATGTTCACAATTTTTATGGGCTTCATGTACTGAAGCACAAATTCTGTTCACACTAACAAAAGCTCACAAATTAAAACAATATGATGAAGGATATTTAAGATTATCGAGTGTAATAATGAAACCCATAAGAAGGAGTTGATTTATGATGAAATCTCAAAGTTTTTCAAAACCCTACCTCGAAGATGAACGCTTGTGGAAGATTCAACAGATTTGCCTCACTATAGTTTTGAAGAAAGTAACAAACTCTTTTCTAATCGATGAATGACAAAAAAAATTCCCAGATTTGATTCAGAAATTTTTTAGGGATGAGAGTGACTCTTCACTCTCTGAATGATGAATGACGAAAATATTCTTAAGAATATTGAGGACCGCGCTATTTTTCTTAAACCAATATATGGAGGGAATGATAAATTTAGCTGAAAATTTAAGGCATAATTATAAAGTGTTGTCATTATAATTAAAACTTAATAACACTTAAAAAGCGTAGCAAAATATAATAAAGTGTTGCCAATTATTTTATGATTGGGCAACACTTTAAAGTGTAACCCATATTGTCTAAGGGCATGTTTTTTAGGCATGGTCTATTATTTTGTAGCCAAAAGGTTTGATCAAAAGTAAAGCCTCAAAAGTGTGCCCTTAAATATTTTTTGTAATGTTTCTGAAGTGTGGTATAAAATAAGTGTTGTCGTAGGCCAAATTTGTTGTAGTGGATAGAGGAGAATTTTGCTGTTGAGAATGTTGAGGATGTGAGACAAGAGGAAGAGGTGCAGGCTGAGACTACATGTATTTATCCTTTAGACCCAGTGTTAGCTCAGCAGATCATGTCATTCTTGAAAGGATTGGTTGTTCCTGGAGTGCTTCCCTCTTTTAAAGAAACTCAGGCTCCCGCCCATCTCCCTATTGCTAACATTGCCCCCAAGGTGGGTGGAAATGGAGGTAATGATGCTTTTTTCCATCCTTTGTTGGGTCCTGTTATGACTAGTAACGAGCATGAAATGTTGTCTAAGGTTTTGAAGCTAAAGCCTACTATATTTCTTGATTCTGAGAGTGAGGATGCTTATCAGTTTATTTTGGATTGTTATGAGAGGCTTCATAAGTTGGGAATTGTCCATCAGCATGGGGTTGAGTTTGTGACTTTTCAGCTTCAAGGTGAGGCTAAGCAATGGTGGAGATCTTATGTGGAATGAAGATCTTCAACTTTACCCCCCACTCTCTTGGACTCAGTTTCATGCTCTGTTCTTAGAGAAATATGTGCCTAGGACTTTGAGGGACCGCAAGTAGGATGAGTTAATGGCTTTGGAGCAAGGTGGTATATATGTGGCTGCTTATGAGGCCAAGTTTCATGCATTGTCTAGATATGCTACTCAATTGGTGACTATTGAGGAGGAGAGGATCCGGTTATTTATTAGGGGACTAAATTCTGAGTTGCAGGTATTATCTGTTCATATGACCTCTGCAGGGAGGAGCTTTAATGAGGTAGCAGACTTTGTGAAGACATTGGAGGGAGTGAGGTGAGACGGTCAGGCTAAGGCATTGGCTAAAAGGAACAAGAACTCAAGTAACTTTCAAGTTCTTACTCCAGGGGGTACGAAGGCTAACGCTTGCAGCCAAGCCAATTCAATCCGCTATGCCCGCCTTTACAGGTAATTACTCAGGAACTCCACCTCATAATTTGATTCAGGATAGCCAGGGAGTCGCGCCTTCAACGGGCAGCAGGCCATCTTTTAATTGTACTTGCTATAACTGTGGAGAACCTGGCCATATGAGAAGAGATTGTCCCCACCCGCGTATGATGGAGTCCGCACAGTAGTAGACTAGAGCAGTGGTACTCGTGTGAAATGGTAATAATGGTCGAGGGCGTCCACAAAGTGGGTGAGGAGGTAATCAATGAGGCCGTGGGGGAAGAGGAAATGGTAATGCAGGCAGAGGTAACACGCAACTAGGTAGGGAAGTCACTCGACATGATGATAGAGTTCAGTGTTACGCCTTTCCGAGCAAGAATGAGGCAGAGGCGTCTGACGCAGTGATTACATGTACTATTCTTGTCTATGACCGGATGCCTAATGTGTTATTTGATCCAGGTTCTAGTTATTATTATGTATCCGTGCGATTTGCCTTAGAATTTGCTATAATTTGTGATATAATTGATGCCCCCATCCATGTTTCTACCCCAGTTGGAGAGTCTGTTATAGTCACCCATGTCTATACTGCTTGTCCTATTTTGTTTATGGGTTTTCAGACTTGGGCTGATTTGGTGATTTTGGATATGACTGACTTTGATATTATCTTAGGCATGACTTGGTTGTCCCTCTATTATGTTGTGCTGAATTGTAATACTAAGTCTGTAACTCTAGAAATTCTAGGAAGGGAAAAATTAGAGTGGAAAGGGATGTACAAGACTAAGCAAGCTAAGATCATATCCTCCATTCGGGCTAGGAAACTGGTAGGGCAGGGTTGTTTAGCTTATTTGGCTCATATTCGGGATGTAGAGGTTGAGTCTCCATCTATTGAGTCTATTCCTGTGGTGTCAGAATTTAGAGAAGTGTTTCCTACCGATTTGCCTGGCATGCCTCCGGATAGAGACATAGACTTGTGCATTGATTTGGAGCATGGTACGTGCCCCATTTCTATTCCTACATATCGTATGGCTCCGACATAATTAAGAAAGCTTAAGGCTCAAATCCAAGAGCTTCTTGATAAAGGATTTATTCATCTTAGTGCTTCCCCATGGGGAGCTCTAGTTTTGTTTGTTAAGTAAAAAGATGGTAGTATGAGAATGTGTATAGACTATCGTCAATTGAATAGGGTCACTATTGGAAACAAGTACCCTTTACCTCGAATATATGATCTTTTTGACCAATTGCAAGGTGCATCAGTCTTCTCTAAAATTGATCTAAGGTCTGGTTACCATCAATTTAAAATTAGGCCTGAGAATGTTCCCAAAACGGCGTTTAGAACCCGTTATAGGCACTATGAGTTCCTGGTTATGTCTTTTGGGTTGACTAATGCGCCTGCAGCTTTTATGAGTTTGATGAATGGGGTGTTCAAGTCATTTCTTGATTCATTCATCATAGTCTTTATTTATGATATTTTGCTCTATTTGAAAAGTGAGGAAGAGCATGCCGACCATCTTCGTATTGTTCTAGGTGTTCTTGGGAAACAAAGGTTGTATGTTAAATTTTCTAAGTGTGAATTCTGGTTGACTTCAGTTGCATTTTTGGGGCATGTAGTTTCAAAAGAAGGGGTAATGGTAGATCCTCAACAGATTAAGGTGGTTAAAAATTGGATTCAGCCTAGCTCTGTGACGGAGGTTAGGAGTTTTATGGGGCTCGCTAACTATTATCGTCAAGTTGTGAAGAACTTTCCTACTATTGCCACTCACTTGACTAATTTGATAAAAAAAGGACATACCATTTGAATGGATTGAAAAATGTGAGGAGAGCTTCCAAAAGCTCAAGTCTCTCTGGACCACCGCACCTATTTTAGCACTACCGATTGAAGGTAAGGATTGTATTATTTATTGTGATGCTTCACATTCTGTTTTGGGTGTTGTGTTGATGCAGGATAAGAATGTTATAGCTTATGCATCGCGTCAATTAAAGGTGCATGAAAGGAATTATCCAACAGATGATTTGGAGTTGGCAGCGGTAGTGTTTGTTCTTAAGATCTGGCGGCATTACCTCTATGGTGTTAAGTGTGAGGTGTTTACTGATCATCGTAGTTTGCAGCATGTATTCACTCAAAATGATCTGAATTTGAGACATCGAAGGTGGATGGAGTTACTCAAAGATTTTGATGTCACCATCCAATACCATCCGGGTAAGGCGAATTTAGTGGCAGACGCTTTGAGTCGAAAAGTGGTGAATATGGGTAGTCTAGCTTGCTTGAGTGTAACCAAGAGACCTTTGGCTAAAGAAATTCAGACCTTGGAGGCTAAGTTCATGCAACTGGGCATCTTAGAAAGAGGTGGGGTGTTAGCTAGCATTGAGGTAAGGGCTACATTCATTGAGGAGATCAAGGCCAAGCAATTTGAGGATGAAAATTTGATTGAACTTAAGAAGAAGACTGTAATTGGTAAGGCACAAGAGACCACTCTTGATGAGGAGTGTGTGCTCAATTGTAAAGGAAGAGTCTATGTTCCTAGATTGATGACTTGATTCAGAAATTGTTGGCAGAATCTCATGGTTCGCGATATTCTATTTATCTGGGTGTGACAAAGATGTACCGAGACTTGAAGCGAATTTATTGGTGGCCAGGCATGAAGAAACATATAGCAGAGTTTGTGGCGAAGTGTCAAAATTGCCAACAAGTGAAAGTATGAACATCAAAGGCTTGCAGGTTTGCTTCAAAGAATGCCAATTCTGAAATGGAAAGTGGGAAATGATAGCCATGGATTTTGTGGTTGGTCTTTCCAAGACTTTGGGGAAGTTTGATTCTATTTGGGTAGTGGTTGATAGATTGACTAAGTCATTCCATTTTATTCCGGTAAGAATAGATTATAATGCTGAACAATTGGCTAAAGTTTATGTGAAAGAGATAGTAAGGTTGCATGGAATGCCCTTTTCTATCTTAGACTGTGGTACCCAATTCACATCCAAGTTTTGGAGGAAATTACATGATGAATTGGGAACACAACTCACTTTTAGTACAATCTTTCATCCACAGACAGACGGACAGTCAGAGAGGACTATTCAAGTGTTAGAAGACATGTTGAGGGCATGTGTGATTGATTTTGGAGGGCATTGGGATAAGTTCCTACCGTTGTGTAATTCTTCTCTAATAATAGTTATCACTCCAGCATAGATATGACACCATTTGAGGCACTCTATTGGAGGGGATGTAGATCACCTATAGGATGGTTTGAGGCTGGAGTTGTGAAACTGTTTGGGGTTGATTTGGTGAGGGATGCTCAAGATAAGGTGAGGAGTATTCAAGCTAAGCTTCTAGCAGCCCAGAGTAGACAGAAGAAGTATGCAGATCATAAGATAAGAGACATGTCGTTTCAAACTGGTGATAATGTTCTTCTTAAGGTATCACCCATGAAAGGGGTGATGAGATTTGGCAAGAAGGGCAAGCTAAGTCAGTGATACATTGGTCCCTTTGAGGTTCTTGAATGTGTAGGGCCGGTGGCTTATAGATTGGCTCTACCTCCTAATCTATCGGGAGTTCATCCGATATTTCATGTGTCCATGTTGAAAAGATATCATGGTAATGCAGATTACATCATTAAGTGAGACTCAATTTTGTTAAACAAGGACTTACAATATGAGGAGGAACCGATTGTGATTCTTAATCGTGATATGTGTAAGCTGGGGACCAAGGAGATCAAGTCCGTGAAAGTTCAATGGAAGCATCGTCCAGTTGAGGAAAGTACTTGGGAAACCAAGAGGGATAGGCGAGACAAGTATCCCCAATTGTTCGTCCATTCAGGTACTACTTCATTCTTTCCTTAGCCTATTTTTCCTAAGTTTGTCACTCGGGGACGAGCAATGGTTAAATTGGTATCTATTGTAATGACCAGGTTCCGTTGTTATAGAAAAGCCAACGGGGAAAAATTTGGGGCCCGAAAACTTTTTTGTAGTAACTTGGGATTTCCCAACCTAGTCTAGATTTGGATGAAATTAGAGTCAGTAGGGTCTAGGGAAATCTGGTAACAATTGGGTGGTTTAAATATGATTTTGATTACATGAGTTGACATCTAACGCGTTAAGGAACTCGTACGACTTTACGGAATTGAATTCAGGTGAGTAGAACTCCCAAAACTGATCTTGGCGTGAGCGGATAGTTTTTGAGTGTCGTTGGTTGAAGGTGTGTTGTGAAATGGGGTCTTGGAATTATTAAAATAGCTCACTGTTTCGTGCAAGCCGCTTTGGCGGTGATTTTGGTCGCCAGGGCGGGGCCGCTGTAGCGGGGTGAGGACCCTTGTGGCGGGCCAGACGCGACTTAAAGTCATAAATAAACCTCAAAAACATTTTATTCTACATTTTTCAAATTTGAGAGCTAAGGAACGAACCCATGTCTTTTCTTGATGGTTTTCCACCATTCTTGAGGCTAAAGGTAAGATTTTAACTCCCCGAATCCATTTTTCGATCCGTAGAACGTAATCTAATAAGTAATTATAGATTAGGGTGGGGAGGGGGGGGTTATCTAGAATCTATGGTGGAAACAACCCTAATTTGGGTAGTTGGGATCATGTGTATGATCTAGGGTTGATAGAATTGTTGGTAATCCCGGTAATTAGTGATCGTTTATTGATTCCCGTGTTATATTGTTGTTTGTAGACCAAGAACAAGCGGAATGAATCCGGAAAGGGAAGAATCAAGTGTCTTAGGGTTTCAAGCTTGTTTCGAGGTATGTGATGGTTGTGATTCTATGATTGTGTGATGTATGCTTGTCTTGCTTCATTATGATACATGTATGTAGGTGGATGTTGCATTATTGATCACACTTGTTGTAAATGAGGATATATGATTGATGAATCCCATTGAATCATGACTTGATTGTATGCTTATGAGAATGTACTCGTGATTGTGATTGTCGCTTGTTGAATGGAATGGGTGTTGCGTTCCGAGACACTAACTTGGATCAGTTGCCATGTTTCGACTTAATTATGGGATCGGTTTCCACGTTTGAGCATAAACATAGGATCGGGTACCACGTTCTAGTATGCTAACTGTTTGAGTTTGGGTTCCATGAGAGGACCAATGACTTGTGATAATTGTGTATCTTGAGAAATCTGAAGTTGTTATTTGTTCGTAAATGTTGATAATATTTATGTTCGATATATGCATGTGATTATTGTTGTATTGATTTATGTATGTTACACTTAGTGGGATAGCCGCGTGATCCTACAAGTACACTGTGGTTGTGTACTGATACTACACTTGCTCTTTCTTTGTTGAGTACAGGGCATCTTCAAGCGTCAATGAAGCGGCTTTTGACAGACCTCGCTTAGAAGATCAGTGATTGTCGTTCGAATTCAAGGGTGGGCCAGTTCTTCAGGCTGCCATGAGTTCTCTTTCTGTCTATGTCCACATTTCGGACATAGACTTTCTAGTTAGTTAATTAGTTCATTCATTTGGGGAGGTATCCCTTCTTGTTTTGACTTTTGGTTCATTGTTAGATGTTTTGGTACATTGACTTTCAGGTCCTAGGTGTATTTTTCCGCATTGTTTAGTTGTTAGATCTTTTGGAAGTTTATGGGAACTTCAGTCTTTAGCTATTTAACTTGCTTCCGTAACTTAAATGCTTTAGTTTTGGTTTAGTTGCTTGGTTTGAGTTGTTGTAGTGGTTCTCCCACTTAGAGAGTTAGTGTGGGTGCCAATCACGACAGTCTGGGTCGTGACAATTAAATATGAATTCTAATACAGTAAAATTCAATGTAACATTTAGTCATCTTTTTACCTTACATTATTGTTTATTTTATTTTTACTTTTGCATCAATTTTTGTATCTCTTTGTAATAGTTAAGTACATGCATTTTCTAAACATTTGAGATTACATATAAAAAGGAAAAAGTACAAGCATGTTGTTTTAAAACGATAAATGATTATCAAACAACGAAGGAGACATAACTATTAATGTTTATCAAAGACTTACTCTTTTACGAGTCTAGTTGTGAAAATATTCTATGAGATTTAACATGCTTACCCTCAAAACAATTAATTATAAATATAAATTGGGATTAGCTTTATCATAGTTATATCCTAAATATATAAGAAAGGAAGAATACAAAAATATAGTAATCAATTACGAAGTTGTATTTAAAAACTCAAAAAGATGGAGATATGAAAATAAAAATTCACTTACAACTTCATATTGAAGAATATTCATCTTGTTACTATGATAATTCACATATTTCTCAACAAAAAAAATGAATACGCATGAAATTTTAAACAACACTAATAAATAAATCAATAAGAAATCTTATAATTACAAATTGGTAATGAAAATTTTACAACTTATGTAGACTAACCTAATGTAGAATGCAAGATGATCACAAACTTGAATGAAAGAAGGGAATATAAATAATGTTGTGTGAGTGTCTTTGATAGACTCTTCATTACTCCCACTTATCTTATAAATTAAAATTGAAGGTTATTGGACTCTTCATTACCCACATTTAATTAGTACATGAATATATGATTGCATTAAGATCTTGTTTAATGCATGAATTTAAATATAACAATTACTTAATATTTAATTTATTTTAGAGGTAAGATAAGGGCAAAATGGTAATCCAACCTTGAGGTTAGGAGCTTCCCACTTATAATAATACTAGTTTCTGGACACATGCAACACACATGTGTCTCATGCAATATTTTATAAATTCGTTAGGACGATTAAAATTCAATGAAAACATGTGTGTAATGAGTATTAAAATTCAACAATCTCAAATAAATGTTATGAAAATATATTTTTTTATAGAAAATTAAATTAAAGAAGACTAATAGATAAATATAAAAAAATAAACATAGAAGAAAAAAATAACATACGCATCCTTCTTAAGACTTTAATCATAACATTAGATAAATGAAAAAAGAAATACAAAATCGGTACATAATTTTTCAAGTTTTTGTCGACACCTTGTCTCATATCCAATCAAAATTCAAAAGTCTTCTCCATCGAGTCAAACTAAAGCATGAATCAATTAGAAAAATCACTTTATTTTCGTAAAGTGATATATTATCAGACTACGGTAGATATATCATATACTTTAGATATTGATGGCTTCACTACTTTAACTATAAAATGAAAAGGATAATTTTGGATGTGAGTTTTATGAAACAAAAAGATGAATTTATATAGATAAAAATAGAGGAATATCAAAAGACATCTTAAAGTTTTAAATTAAATATTTGAAGGTTTCAAAGGGCCAAAATAGATAAAAGAGAACAACTTTAAGAATATAAATATATGCAATTAACCTCCATTAAAATCTGGAAGATTAAACAATCCTCATTTGAACACATGAACTCTCCATTTATTCAATGTAATAATTGATTATCACTAATATTTAAACATATAATTAACTAAATATTTATAATATTTTAATTTAGTGTAGGGGCAAAATGATATTTCAACTTTCAACTTTTTTTCCCCACTTTTAGTAATATATGATATGATATGATATATGATATGATCTTAATCTTTTACTACAAGTCATAGTGATTCATGTAACTATTGCAATTTCTTTTTGCTATTTTGGTGGCTTTTTTTAACTCTATTAAAAAATTCATCAAGGATGATTGAAAATTGATCTTCTCTTTTGTCCCTTTCTATAGGTTTCTTCATATAATTTTTGGGAAAATTGTGTGTGGGTTGTGCTATATTTGATAGCACACACCAACAACAAATATGTGATAACTAATACGGAACCAATGGTAAAGTTTGTTTAAAGAACCATATAGATTGCTCTCTTGTTTGTCAAAGTTAGTATATTATTCTGATTATTTTATCTTAGGTACAAATATTTTGTATGTCATTGTACACTTTCTAAAATATTAGTGTAGAGATAATTAGTTTAAAATTATATTTAAGATTTTTATCTTAAATTTATTATGATTAAAAAAATTCATGTACAAGTATGTTAGATCCTTCTAGTGAGGTTCATGTTTTTTTAGTTCATGGTATTTTTTATTCTTCTTATACATGAATTATTTTTTCACTTCTTTGACTCAATAATTTGAGTTTTGAATATCTCCCTTAAAAATCTATTTGCTTATCATTATTTGAGGTTCTTATTCTTATTTCATTTAGTATGAAAATATAAGAAATAAAAAGAAAGAAGGGTAAATGGAAAAAGGAAGAAGATTATATTGTAAATCTACGGAGGCACAACTCTCTAATTGTGGTTACTCCTAGTAAAAAAATTATTATGCATTTCCAGTCAACTTGATGAACCCAAACTTCTTAATTCCTTCATAAACAAGGCAGAGACATCGTAAATAGTATTTAGTTTCTTAGAGACTTAACCAAACATGCAACAATATGTTAAGTAAATTATGATAAAATAAAATATACCAATTTTTTTCAGGCAGATACATAAGTGAAAGGAATGGCAGATTCTTCAATGGTTTTCTTCGAATCGCCACCATTTCATCATCAAATGTGACTCTACCTGGATCCATTGCATTTTCCATTCTTGCTGGATCCGTTCCAAACTCAGATGGAAAAAAATTCTGTACATTTTATATGTTTGTGAGAAAGCATATCAAAATTCTTCGATTTGATAGAGTGATCGGATAGGCCAGGGACTCCAAAGCTAGTATTCTCAAGCGCTAGAGAGCACAGTGTGAAACTCATAATTTATAACACAAATTTCAAATAGATTCAAGATGGGAAATGGATCACATAAAGATAATTCTGAAATTTAAATGACATAAGGGAAACTTTGAAATTGAAAGTGTAGCAGACAGATCATCATACAAATGAATCAGCAATAGAGTTTGCAGTAATTTGAAATTGAACTACCACAGTTAACACTAATAGAGAACATAAACGAGAGGTGTGCAATCATTTTACTGTGGCAAAATATAGATAACAACTCCCCTTTCTTCATAAAGAATGTTGATCAACTATACAACTTTTTTTTAAAAAATAAACTAAAAAGGGGATGCACATGTTTATTACTTTCATATGCATCTTCTTGGCTAGCCACTTATTTCTATATCACTATGCCTTTGAAGGATGTTTTCAAATTTGAGTAGAGCTGCAAAATATTATACAACAACACCCTGTTTTGATCAATTTCTTGAGTTTCGTGAACAACTTGTGCAAAAATGATACCTCAAACTCCAAATGCTGAACCAGAGAATGGAGGCACCCCTATTTTAAATGAAATGGTGTAAATTCACTGAAAAAGCCACGAGACAAGTGAATCGAAGAGAAGATGGAGTTATGCACTTAATAAAATCATTGCAAGTCTTACCTGAAAGGAGCAATCAAAAGTCAATTCTCGGAAAGCATTTGAGATCATCACCAAGAGTCTTCCTGACCATACAAAATATATTTTTTTATGAAGCAAACAATAGAGATATTGTTAAATTCAGCAATTCATAGCTGGTTCTCAAGCTTTCCAATACTAGCATCAATGGAGGAACTCACATATGAGGGAGAAGTCAATACAGAGAAGAGAAGAGAGGAAATGAAATTGTATTATTGAATAAGAGTTCGCAATGAAACTCATACATGTACATGTGTATTTATAGCTTCACTAACAGAATAACAAACTGACAGTTATAACAAACTACAACTAACTAATCAAGCTGGATTAACATGACTAATTAATATGACTAACTATACTAACTACATATGTATAAATACATTCTCAATACCCCCCTCAAGTGGGATGGGAGGATTCATAGCCAACTTGGACATTATGCAAGATTGTCTAACACCAGTGAGTGCTTTGGTGAGGAGGTCAGCCAGTTGATCTGTGGTGACAACATGATGTAGAGAAATGAGGCCATCTTGTAGTTTGTCGTGAACAAAATGGCAATTGACTTTGACATGCTTAGTTCGTTAATGAAAAATAGGATTTCTTGCAATGTGAATGGCCGATTGACTGTCCCAATATACTGCAATAGGTTTGGAGGAAGGTACATCCAATTCTTGTAAGAGTCTATCCATCCAAACAAGCTTACCAACCACCTTCCTTAACGACCTGTATTCTGTCTCTGCTGAAGATAGGGATATAGTCTCTTGTTTCTTAGAATTCCAGCTGATTGGTGTTTGACCCAAAAGCACAATGTATCCAAACACAGACTTTCTAGAATTAGGATAGCTTGCCCAGTCGGAATCACAATAGGCATGAACAGAGTAATCTGGCTGAAGAGATAAAGATGCCTAAGGTTGGATCACGCTTGAGATATCTGAGTAAGTGATAAGCTGCTTGTAGGTGGGGTTCTCTGGGATCTTGCATGAACTAGATTAGGTGTTGGACACCATAAGCTATATCTAATCTAGTGTTGACAAGGAAATTCAACTTGCCTACTAGTTTTCTATAGAATGTAGGATCAGCCATAACAGTGCCCTCTTTGGCTTTCAGTTTAACATTTGGATAAAGTGTAGAAGAGAAACTGGAGTACTAAAGACAACCATATGCCTTGAGTAAATCTAAGACAAACTTCCTTTGGGACATTATAACACCTCCTTCTCCATACAATATCTCCAAGCCCAAAAAATAATGAAGTTTACCAAGATCTTTAATTTTGAAAGTATCATGAAGGAACTGCTTGAGTTGAAGAATTTGTGATGGATTATTTCCAGTGATGATCACATCATCCACATATACTGCCACAAATATAGAAGAATGATTAGATTTCTTCAGAAAAATAAGGAATAGTCACTCATGGAGTCAGTGTATCCCTTTGAAAATAGAGCCTCTAATAGCTTCTCATACCACTGTCTGTTGGCTTGTTTCAAACCATAAAGTGATTTGTTCAATTTACATACTGCAGTGGAACTAGGTACCTCAAGACCAGGGGGAAAGTCCATTTAAACCTCCTCATAGAGGTCTCCATGTAAGAAAGTATTATTAACATCTAACTGAAAAATGTTCCCACTTCTCTTCACTGCAGTGGCAACCAAAGCCCTTACTGTTGTCATTTTAACAATAGGTGAAAGGTTTCAGTGTAGTCTATGCCTGCTTGTTGAGTATACCCCTTTACTACCAATCGTGCCTTATATCTCTCCACACTACCATCTACTTTATGTTTGACTTTATACACCCATTTACAACCAATAGTTTTCTTTCCTGCTGGTAATAGAACTAGATCCCAAGTTTTATTATTGTGAAGAGCCTCAAACTCTTGTGTCATTGCAGCTTACCAAGCAAGATAAAGTGTTGCTTCTTCATAAGATGATGGTTCATTGTCATGACATACATTTTTAACAAGTAACTGACTATTCAAACTCAAGGTTTTAGGAGCAACATGGCTATTATTGGAGAAGATGGTATTGAGTGGCATATGGAAGGTTGCAATGTGGGAGCAAGAGCTAATGTATTGGCAGTTTTGTGTGAGGGTAAGGAATACAAGTAGTCATTTAAATGCTTAGGTATTTGGTGGTTTCTATGTGATCTTCTAACTGTGTCTCTTGGTTCTGGTATGGGAGAAGGTGGAGGCAAAGAAGAAGGCAATTCATGAGTTAATTGAGGCACAGTAATATCATTATCATTGGGTAATGGTGATATAGGTTGAGACAAAATGTTATCAGTAGTATCAAAGTCTACAACATCATTTGCATTAGTGTATGGTTGTATGAAGGGAATGGAATGCAAAAAAGAAGGAAAAGTGCCTTTGTGTAAAGATGAAGCAAAAGGGAAAACATTTTCATGAAAAATCACATCTCTAGAAACATGTATCTTTTTGGTAGTTAAACACAATACCTTGTATCCTATTGTCCCAAAAGGGTATCCTACAAAGACATGGGGGTTTGTTCTTGGTTCAAACTCATCTCTATGTACCTTAGGAATAGTAGGGTAGCAAAGGCAACCAAAGCTCCTAAGGAAAGAATAGTTTGGTTGTTTCTTATATAGGACTTCAAAAGGGCATTTATTGTTCAAATAAGATGTAGGAAGTCTATTTATAAGATGCGTAGCTGTCAATACACACTCCCCCCAGTATTTTAAAGGCAATTTGGATTGGAAAAGAAGGGCTCGAGCTGTTTCAAGGAGATATTTATGCTTTCTTTCCACTACACTGTTTTGTTGTGGTGTGTATGGGCAGGTTTTCTGGTGAATTATTCCCTTTGACTGGAAAAATAAGATGTCTTCATTGCTAGTGAATTCGAGCCCATTATCTGTTCTAATGGTTTTAAGAGAGGTAGAAAACTGGTTTTCAATCATGGTGATGAAAGCTTTTATAGTCTGCAATGCATTACTTTTACAGCTCAAAAGGTGAGTCCATGTGGATCTGCTATGATCATCCACCATAGTCAGAAAATACTTGTAATTATCATGAGTAGCTACATGATAGGGACCCCACAAATCTACATGAAGGAGTTCAAAAATCTTGCTTGTGTGCTTGGTACTTTGAGGGAAAGGTAGTAGATGAAGATATAAAAGAGAAACTAACAAACTAACAAACTAACAATAGCTAATAATTGCTAGAAAGCTAAGAAACAGAGAGAGCTAGAAATACCGACGATCGGCTCTGATACCATGTTAAATTCAGCGATTCATAGCTGGTTCTCAAACTTTCGAATACTAGCATTAATGGAGGAACTCACATATGAGGGAGAAGTCAATACAGAGAAGATAAGAGAGGAAAAGAAACTGTATTATTGATTAAGACTTCGCAATGAAACTCATACATGTACATATGTATTTATAGCGTCACTAACATAATAACAAATTGACAGTTATAACAAACTACAACTAACTAATCAAGCTGGATTAACATGACTAATTAATATGACTAACTATACTAACTACATATGTATAAATACATTCTCAATAGATATAATTATGAACTGTAAAAGAAAAAAATATAAAAATATGCAACAAAGGTAAATAGTTAGAGAAGAACCAATGTTTCATTTCTATAGCAAAAGTTATAGAAATGTGTATATTTCAGGAACTTTTGATATAAACATCTGGCGTGGATTAGTTTTTTACATCCCTCTTACTATCATCTTCTGTTTAATTCAATCAAACATTCACAACTTATGTGAATATTTCAGGATCAATTTTTTTTACCCTAAACAGTGAGGATTTTAAATTAACTTACCTTCAGTTTTCTTTGATTATTTTTTTCCTTCTAAGTAGGGGCAGATCTATAGGTGGCGGTGGGGGTGCCACGACACCAGTGACCTCAGTGAAAATTTTGTTTGTATATGTATATACGTATAGGATATATTATAAATAGTATACTTGCCACCCACATAACAAGTTGACGGCATGGTGCCACTGGTGGCGAGTTGTGTTTTTCGCCCTAGGTACGCAGGATCGATTCCTGATGGGTATGTTTTGAATATACTTACTAGTTACTACACATAAAATAGAATCCCCACAAGGATTTTAACCCGCAACGTTACTCCAGTTAAAAAACACAATTTCCATTAGGCTATGCATACAACTTGATGAAATGTGATTTACTTAATTAGATAAATAGAACATGTTAACATGTTGTAAAACATCTTCATTTTTATTTTGTTGACTTTTTTTTACTTTTTTATTTTAAACATAAAATATTACTCTTTCCAATTTAATTTATGTGATATACTTTCTTTTTAAGATTATTTCAAAAGAATATCACTTTTCTATTATTAGAAACAATTTTAATTTGTAATTCTTGTCTTACCCTTATGAAAAAATTTATAGTCATATAAATGACTAAGATTTGTTTTCAATCTTCTCCTCAATAAATTTATGTTTTTGTTAAAAAAAATTAATCTGACGCCAAGTTTCTCTTATTCTTTGTTCTATTATCTAAACCATTTGAATGCATATGAAAAAAGAAATAGTTTAGATTATGATAATTTAAATCATATCGAGAATTTTAAAATTATAAAATAAAATGCATGTTGCATTAAAGGCTGACATGAAAGTCATACTACTGAAATCTCATATGATTTTGTTGGTCTTTTAAGATTTATATTGTTGTGAGTAAAAATATCAACATAAAACTTCATTTTTTGTTACTGGAATTATGCATGGGAAAAAAATTCAACCACTTTATTTAAGTATGTTATATAGAGCTTGAACTATTAATAAATATAAATGACTAAGTCAATTATTGAGTGTATTTAAAATATGAAAATTCATCAAGTACAATTATAGAAGATATTGTTGGAAGTTTTTTTTTTTTTTTGTGTCAAGTTGTCATAATTTATTTATTTTTTTCGATTCATTTATCTTTATAAATTGAAAAGATGAATAACCGAATAATAGTCCCAAGTTACTATTTACAAAAGCAAAATAGAATAAATATTTGATCGATTTAATGAACACGACTATTTAAAGGTGATATGGCTCCCACAACCTTCAAATCCTGAATAAGATAAGCTAGTTCTATCATGCAACAATGAAAATTTTATTATGTATCAGGCACAACTAATACTAATTGTATGAGGAGATTATTTTATTGATATTATATTCTGATGCATGGGACCATGCTTTATTTTCCTGGTTGGCCTTTGTTTCCCTTTGTTACTTTTCTCTTTCCTCTTTTTTCTCATTTTTTGTTTTCTCTTGATCTAATTTGAAACAAATTAAATTACTCCCTCAGTTTATATAATGAAAATAATTTATCTTTTTACTTATTTATTTTTACAAAAAATATTTTTATAAATTTATTATTATTATCATTAAATAAATGCATAAGATATTAATAATAAATTTTAAAATTTTAAAATATAATTAATTAAACTAAATTAGTAAAACAAATCTCTAATATAAATACAATTGAATATAAAATGAAAAACTTATTATTGTATTACACATTAAATACTTAGATGTTATCGACATAGAAAGCATGATTATGATTATTATTATTATTAGGCATTTGACTATAGAATTCATATATATTTTTATTGTATTTGAAATATATGGAGTTAGAGTTGAAAATAGAGTTATGCTTTATTCTTTCAAAAAATTATTCAAAATAATGTTCATGTTATACTTATATAAAATTTCAAAAGTGAAAAATGAGGTGAAAAACATATTTTACCAACATATTTCCAAATTTAAAATATACCTTTAGAAAGAACAGGTTGTGTTTCAAATTTTCATGGTCAAAAATCTATTTGCAAATAAAGTGAAAATTATTTTTATAAATAAGTAAATAATTTTTTTTGTTTAAATGAATCCTAAAAATAGAAGTTACAAAGACATGAAATATAAAGGCAAAATTTTTTAAAGTACAATAAATGAAAAATGGGAGGAAAAGAAATAAAAATAATTTTAGTGGTCAATTTTCATGGGATAAGTGACCATTCATTGAATTAACTTGAATTTATTTATGCTCACAACCTTTAATTATATAATAATAAAAATTATAATTTGAAAAAATATTTTCTGTTAAAAATAATAAGTATTTTCATCCGAACAAACTAAGGGAGCAATTAAATTGATTTCCAAATAAAATTTTAATTAAAAAAACAAAAATCAAGGGGAAATGAGGAAAGAGAAACTAAAGATCAAGATGGAAAATAAAACATGGGTCCCATAAAGCAGAATATAATATCACTGTCGTCTCATTTCAGCTTTCAACCGCATTTCCACCACGATTTTTCTCCAAACGAGAAGCTTTGGCTAGCCGTTCACTCACTCTCGATGGTCTGCCATTTAGTTCGTTCGTTGTAGCAGAGCGAATAATGTGCCGATGGAAGGTAGCTGCATGCAGCATAAAAGAAAAGAGATTGACATCCGACAGCTCCTTGTCCTTTCCATCCGGAGGTGGCATTGATCCAGCTAACGAGCAACTGCTTCGTCTTTACCCACTTAGTGTACTTAGGATTTGAGGACTTCTTTTCATCGTCTGTGAATTGGTTGGGCTGAAGCGAGAGAGAGCTTCTCGGTAGAGGTAGTCAAGCTCTAATCCCCTCATACAACTAGTACTAGTTGTGCCTCACACACAATAATTTTTTTTTAAATAGTTCCTATATTGACATATGGTTGTGTATATATAGATAAACATATATTTAGTATATATAAAATATATTTTAGACTAACTTATGTTTGAAATAATCTTTTTCATTATTATTTTTTGGAACGCAAATATAAGCTCTATATATAAACACATTAGTCAATACATAATACCTATCGTATTTACAAAAATAATAAGTGATAAATAGCTAAGAACAGAAAGTCAATAATGTACAAATTTTATAATGTGGTAGGGGAAAAACGTGGGATGCACGTTCCCAGAGACTAGTAAAAGAAAAAAATACTTAAATGTTGGATTTAGCTTTGATTTTCATGTCGTATTTTGATATGAGTTAGGCATTGTAGTTATGCATTGTTGATGCATTTGTGCTAGTTATACACCTAACAACATGTTCTATCTATGTATCTATTGAATTTCATGATCAAATATAATGTGTTAAAGATTGAGTTATTTCCTCATATGTGATCTTGTGGAGTTGAGTTGTGAAGGATTGAAGATTGAAATATGATATATTGATGTGGACCACGTAAGTCTGGGATTGAAATATGAATGAGGATCGTATGGGTCTAATTTGATACGAAACGATCATTGAGTCGGATAGCTATGATGATATATAAGGACCATTTCATGAAATCATTGATATGACCAATTACGCAAATGCATTTTTAATAAAATATTTTTTGTGGAGTATATTTTCCTTAATACCAAACACACGCTAACTTTTTCCTCATAATGAAGTTTTGGCTTTGACTTCTTAATCATATAAATCAACAATTGTATACTAACATATAGAATACATAAAATCCTCATATTTAGAGCTAAAATGCCAACATATGCGTCATCTTTTATTTTATTTTTTGAGACTCACTGTGGTATTGCATCAAGTTTATTATGTTTTCACTTTGTTTCTATTTTTTTTAATATTTCAAAAATAAATTTTTATTTTATTTTTTCACTTTTAACAAATAAAGAAGAACAATTACATTTTTCTATGTCTTAATTTCAGCATTAATTCTTTGTTGACCAAATTATTTTTGAAAATCTGATACTCCACTTAACATTAATTAATTGAGATAATCTGGTAAAATAATTATGTCTGAATATTTCAAATTCATATGTAACAGGTAAACGTAAGTAGAAAATAATAGCAAAATGTACAAATTGAGTGCTGAGTAGGACCGTTTGGGACCTTTTTTCTTTGTTTGTCGGTGTGCCGCCGTGGAACTCAAATGACCACTCATTCTCCGATGCAAAAGGAACCAAACAACATTCATCAGCCCAACATGGTAAAACAATTAATGTTTGTATTTTTCCATAGCTAATGTTTATGCTAATCTGCAGTCGTTTTTATTTTTACAGCGTTTTTTTCCTCTCCCTAAAAATGTCTGAAAGAATTGTTCTGCTTTTATTGGGGGGAGGGGGGTGTATGACTTGAATCAGTGTTGCTAAAACTTTACTTTTGTGTAGTATTTCTAAAAAATGTCTTTTTCTAGTTTTGAGTTGAAATTAAAGGATATATATCTGGCAAAAATGTGTATTATAAAAAAAAATGATAATTGTCGTTTCATCAAATTGAATTTATCACAAAATATCCTTATTGTTCAAATTGATAGAGTATTAGCTAATTAAAATGCTTAAAGAGGTGTATAAAGTAATTTAGATTAAGACTCTATTGAATAGCTTTTTAAAGGATGGATAAAACTCGATACTTAGAAAATGTTACT
Organism: Solanum tuberosum; assembly: GCF_000226075.1. Classification (NCBI taxonomy): domain Eukaryota; kingdom Viridiplantae; phylum Streptophyta; class Magnoliopsida; order Solanales; family Solanaceae; genus Solanum; species Solanum tuberosum. The sequence continues at coordinate 681,073 of NW_006239100.1, read as the reverse complement.
TCATAAGCAAAAGTGCCTCAATAATAAATAGGGTTCAACATGCCAATGGAATGAGTAGCGTGCCTAGCGAGGATCACTGCCGCCCTGAGAGTCCATGCATGCATCACAAAAAAGATGCAGTACTTAACAAAAGAGAAGTAAGTACATGTGAAATAGTACTTTTGTGATGAGGTGAACCCAAATAAGAATAATATAAGTTGTACTAGCACCATCTTATTGCACATACTTTAAATAGCAATATTAACTTCTAAAGTTCTCAACTCTACAGTAAGTTTGTTTAGTATGATTTCTTTTTATAAGAAGTTTGAATTATGTACAAGTGTTATCTATAATAATATCTTCTATATCATTAAGAGCCATATATATCATAGTCCCATGACTATTAATAACTTCGAGTATCTCCATTAGGCAATAGTAATCAATACATTGTTGTGTGTTAGGTGTTTTTTTCTAATTATTTTGTGTGTAGTTCAATTGTCTCAAGTCATAATTTTTTTACTCTATACTTGCCGCGTATTAGGATATTGTGTTGCTCTTTCAGTACTAAAGATATTTGCCTTACTCCAAAGTCAACTTACTAATTTGTTAAAATTTTATGTTGAAAATAGTTGAACATCAATGCATCTTACACTATGGTTGTGTTTTTTTATTTTTAGTTTTTTCTGCAAAGATAAAGATTATATGATCATATTACTTTAGATGGACAATAGTCTGAAGAGATTTATTTTGTGCATCAAGATTTATGCTTTAAATACAACAGGTTGTGTTTGTTGCTTTAAAACCCCCCCTTTTCTGTCCAAAAGAAGATATCGAGGATAATACTTGGAATGTACCAGATATGTGTCTGTTGCAAAAGTGGATTTATTACATATGTAAGCATGTGAGCTAATGAAAAAGGGGATGAAAACATGATTTTGCTTATTATGATTTACCTTTGTGTAACTGATGAAATTTTGTTTTCTCATTCTTCATTCTATTCATATGGTAATGTAGGTTCTGAATTTCTTGCCTTTTCTTATGAACTTGCAGAATTTTTTTTGTGAATTTTGCGGTGATTTAGGTATTCAAGAAGCAATTATTACCTGCTATCAGTGTAAGAATGTTGACGTGCACCAATAAGTTCTCTCTCTTTTTAACATGAAAAGGTAATCAGGTGAGGTGAAAGTCATGACTCTCTGATTCGTACTTGCTTCATCACATTGTGCATATATATATATATATATATATATATATATATGTTCTTTGTAAACTTTAAACATTGTCCCATTCCTAAACCCCTTATGTTTTGTTTGACTTGCCATTTTTAAGGGAGAAACTGACCTTTCACACAAGGGGCTACTTCTCTCGAAGGAAATTGCTAGTTAGATTACCAACTTTGTCCCCTTTTTTGGAATTTTAAATAGGAATGAAAAGTGAAATAGAACTAAAAGTCTAAATTGAAGTGATATTACATCTTAGGGAGAGTAAGGACTTCTTCGAGTTGCCCAATCTTTCTAGAAAGTTTCACAATTGTCGGATGCTAATAGTATTGGATGTTGGGTTCCACCTAATGTATACATTAATTATTTTGTTTAGGTTTCAAAAGGCAATTTATTTATAAAGGCTTAAATAGCCATAGGTTGTATATTGCTAGCTCCTGCTATAAGCATCTGATTTGTAGTAGCATTTATAAGTTGGTTGTCTGTTCCTGCTACAAGCATACTGGTAGAACTAGTTCTAATGCAAATATTAGTATAATCTATTCTTTCATTAACATGTTGTGTTATTTAATTCTTTTAAATACTGTGTGTATCTTTTATGCATACATAGTCATCTTCTTGTTCTAAAACAATTGTTTTTCTCTTTCTTTAAGATATTGCGTTCTGGGCTATTGGGAAGATGCACTAGTGGATTGGTGTTGTGAAGAATGTGATATTCTCAAGGGGGTAATGTTTTCACCGCATGGACTAGAAAATGAATGTTCTAATTGATCCAAGTTACATGCCTCTACAAAGATTTGTCAAATTACTATGCAACTAAAGAAACATAGCAAGTTTCCTCAGAGGCAACATATTAACTGGGAAAAAGAGGTACGGACCGGGAAAACGAGATATCTACCTATTGAAGAAGCACTTGGTATGTCATTATGTATCAAGAAATATGGATCTTCGCCGATAAATACAGTCTCCTCAAGAGTTGAGTCAACCAAATCCCGAAAATTTAGCAAGCCTAAAGATTAAGTGTTCATCACCATCTTTTGTATTCATTTACTTGGTTTGATTTGTCCTCTTCTTATACATCTATTCTTCAGAGATTTCATTTTCTATCGTATACTCTAATTATTTTATTTTTCAATGTTGTTGATATTATCTTTCAAAATGATTTCCGTTACAATGTCAATATTTGTTAAGCTTTCGTAGCAAAATTAATTTACTTCTATACTTATATTCAATTTGATGTAGCCTATTTTTTAGGTCTGGGTGCCTCTACCATTCTTGAGCATATGACTCCCGATGTTGTGAACGAGAGTCGAATGATGAATTCACCTATGACACACCCTTGTGATCTTGCTCTAGTTCCTTCCTGGAAATAAGTACCCTTCAAGAATGCACAGGATTTACTAACATAGGTTAACACATGGTACACTAAGCTCCAAAAATGTTCAAATTCAGCTCATCACTATTTTATCACTATTTTTGCATGCTAGCTTTTTGGATGACTCATCTTTGCTAGGTTGCCCATAAAATTAATGGTTACCTAGGGACACCATTAGTATCACTAAAAAATGAATAGGGCATTGTAGATTATATGCCTAATTATGGAAAAGAGTTCTGCTCATACATAGTTGTGAGTCATGACATAATGATACTATGAATAGATAATGTTTAGTGAGATGGTAGTAAATTTGATTTCTATTATGTATAAATTCCCCGAGGACTTGAATTTGCTGCCACTGTATGTCATTATATTATGGAATATGGACCATCTCATGTTTTTAGGTATAGGAAGCAAGAAATTGTAGTTGAGTAGGTTTATGTGAACCATACATTGTTTATTTTCTATTTTTTTCATTTCTGTAACTTAATGAGATTTAGAGTGCAAAACAACCTTTAGCTTTTTGTGAAACTTTCTCTTTATGTTTTTGTGTCTTAGAAATTACTTCATGGGTCTTTTTGTGTCCTTGAAACTCTAATATGCTTTCGTTATGCGTCAAATAGAAGAGAAGTTTCCGTTTGATTATTTTATAGACTACATATATATTGAAGATCCTTTTGTTACTTGAAGAATTTGCACCACTCAACTTCGCTTTCCTATAATAATTAGTCTTTTTTATTGTACTTTTTTGCATTTTAGGGGAAGTTTTGACATCTTTGGAGCTTTATAACTTGCACCTGGGATATTCAATAATTGTATCAAGGCTCATCCTCCTTGTAGAGTTAGACGTAAAGTGTATGAGTTCTCAGGACTATTGCTCGATACTATTAAACTTGAACTAGTTCCTCATGGGGATATCTGGCCAAGTTTATTCGATAATAATTGTCCGGGTAAAGAAGACATAGGACTGTATTTCTTCGGAAGTGAGAGAAAAATGTCAGATTCTACCCTATATATCTATCTAAAATGGGATAAGGGTTGCAAAGTAGAAGTGCGCCCTTGCCCAAGATTGTTTTTACTAGAAATTTATTTGCATTTCCCATTTTATGTAGGTTTGAAAGATATATTGCTTTGGTGGAGTACATGCACAACAAGGATTTGGTGATGAGAACTCTTATCAATGATGTTGAGTTGCTTATACTTGCATCCACAACCTTGTGCAATGATTCTCAAAGTACATTTATAATCTCTATGTTTTTTTCTCATTTTCTTATTCCTTTTCAATGCATCTCACCTTGTGGATGTTTTTGTAGGATGGAACAACGATCACTTCCTATGGGGCTTATTTTACCGCACGAGACAGGATATAGACAGATGTGCTGAAGGGGGAGCCGTGATAGCTGGAGAAAATGAAGAAATGTTGAACATTGTTGTCTCGACAGCTACCAAATTAGTATAAGAAGGCAAAAAACAATAACAAGGGAATTTTTGGCCAACACAATATTCGAGTTGGCCAACAATAACAAATATTACTCACACTGAGTTTATTCATTCATTTCACTATCATCAGTCCTAATAACAAGGATCTGGTTCCTTATTTGATCCCTAAGTTTGTTAAATTATTAAACTTAATATCAGCTCCAAACTAGAAGACCGCCTTATATTCCCGATCCATCTGCGGCACAACAAAATTTACCCCTGAAATCACCTTTGTATCCACCTTCTGTTCATCAGAAAAATCCATAATAGTTGTACTCACATTACTACTTCATGAAGAATTAGCAGAATTTTTTTCGGCCTTCATTTTTATAGCACAAATACAATAATCTCTAAAATTAGAGTTTTTGAACTTTCTAAGAATGGCTTCACAAAAAAACATATTCTTTCAAAGGCTTGATATGCTTACTCCTAACATATTTCCCCTTATCCTGTTGTTTCCAAGTCCCTAGATTTTACCCACAACTCTGCAAAATCTATCGTTAGTTTTCTTTTTCTTATGCCTCGGTGAAATAAAGTATCAAAAAATGTTAGTATCCCCATCGTCTTCTCCTCCGCAATGATGCCCATAGCCATAAGTTACACATGGTTCTTGTTTGTAAACATCACACTCTGTAATAAAACCATTGTCACACAAATCTTTTTCAGCAATAAACCTAAGAATGAATGTGAATAACTCTGAATCTCTTGGATGGAATCGATATCCATCTTCTTCAAACTCCATCACTCTTGAATGAATTAAACTAATTTTATGAATTGTGACTATTTAGAAACAAAAAGTATAAAGTTGAATGCAATGGGGACAATTTAGGAATCCCATATTTATAACTAGCTTCCATCCCCTTGCCTTGCTGGGAAACCAATTGGTAATAACTTGGGAAAACTATATTTAGTAACTTACCAGTTTTTTTCAACAATAAAATAACATTTAGAAAGTTACTACTTTTTAAAAAAAAATTCAAATTACAATTTGTAACATTAAAACAATATTTTGAAACCCAGTTAGTAAGAAATTAGGAAAATAAAATATTTTCAAACTTGCCATATTTGACAATAAAACAATATATAGAAACTTACAAAAAAAATTAATTTTTTTTAACTTACAATTTTCAACAATATGGCAACCATATTTAGAAACTTGGGATTTTCAATAGTAAATCAATTTTTAGAAACTTGCATTTTTTTTTCCTACGATTTTCAACAATAAACCAATGTATTCTATTTATTCATTTATGGGAGTAATCTTTTGTATTTTTATAAACAAAATAGTTTAAACGAAAAAGGATGAAAAATATCCTTGAAACTATGTGAGATTGAATAAAAAGACCCTCAGTTAATTGAATAAAAAGACCCTCATTTTAAAAACAAAATAGTTTAAATGTTAATTTTGCATAGTTCAAGGAATTTTTAACCCTTTTTAATAGTTTAAATAAGTTATTACTTTTTTAAAAAAAATCAGACACCCTCCTATTCAGAATACTTTGAGTTCTCATAATATCAACTTCTCCCTTTTTGAACATCATATTTTCCACTTCTTCCTTTTCCTTAGTGGACCTGGTCCCTCTTCACACTTAAAAACAAATTTATCAGAAAATTCTTTAGTAAGAACAAAGGGTTTAACCATTTGAAGTGTTGTTGAGAGAGAGGAGAAAAGATGGTTTTAAAATTTTTAGATTTAGGAAAGGGATTTGAAAAGAACTATGGAGTACAAAGGAAGTGAAAGGGTGTATTATGTGAAAGAAAGTGTCAATTTGGTATTCAAAAGATGGGACAACAGTCAGATACCTAAATGATAGACACGTGGCAATTGCAACGGTTCTCATGCATAATTCAAACTGCAATGTTAAGAATTCTAACCTTCGAGATCGGATCGGGTCCCTCTCTGTAGTTTGAATGTGATTGCCTAGATTTGTCCTGATTTCCCTTTTCCTTTAGCTGTTTTGCCATGTGTGTATACCTACAAAAGGTATGAGAAAAAATTTGCTAAAACATACAAAACTGAAAAACAAGGATATCTACTCCCTTTGCATAGTCATGAGAGAGTTAATTGCTTCAGGCAGGATCCATTTAAAAATATTTCAGCATTCCAAACTTCATTTTGATTATCTTGGTTAGGTCTTCTAAGAGCTTCAAGTGGCTACTTGATCCACAAGAGTTGAACACATCAAGTTGCACCTGCTACATACTCTGCTTCAGTTGTTGAAAAAGTAATTGAATCTTGCCTTATAGTTCCCCATGAGTGAGAGATCAGCCTATAACATAAGCCATTCATGATCTACTCTTTCTATCAATGGGATATCCAGCATGATCAATATCACCTTGTTCCTTCAAGTCAAAAAGTCTCCTGATAGACAAAATAGAACCGGGTCCCCTGTCTTCTTCAAATGTCTCAAGATTTTCTTAGCAACCTTCAAATGTTATTCCTTTGTACGAGAATGAAATCTCTGAACCAGGTTCATCAGCATCCAGATTCATGTTAGTGCCCATGGAAGTATTAATTGTCTAGGCATCCATAATATGAAACTTTTTTAGCAACTTCTCGGAGTTGGTACTAGATCCCTTTCTCTTTTGAAACCATGTTGAAGAGGAACTTGGACAACCTATCAGCTTCAAACTTCACATTATCAATTTGAACTGCATCATCTTTGTTCGGCATTATCTAGCGGACCGGGTCCCTCATCAGGTTCATCATCTACATCAGCTTCCTTGGCATTACTGGATTCATGAATAGGATATTCGTCAACAAGCTCACTGTTTAGACCATCTCTCTGAATTTGAAACATCTCTTCCATCTCAAAATCTTCTTTGTTTTGCAACTTACTTCTCAATTCTTCCAGACTCATCAAAAAATCTCATGAACATCTTTTTTAATGTACACATTTTTATACATCGGATAAGCCTTGCTAGAGGAAGAGTATCCCACAAATACTCTTTCAATATCATTGAGATTACACTTCTCAATATCATTATTTTGGTCATAAAACATGTAGTATTTACCATTTCAGCCCAAAGATTCTTTGAAAGAGGAAGAGCCTGCTTATTCCACCTGAAGGATGGTTTGGTCTTCTTTTTTTTAACACAAGCATCATAAACTTTGTCATCTGTAAATTTTATTTTGAGCAGACCGAGGACCGAGTCCCGTGACACAAGTTTGTGCAGTTGAGAATCACTCACATGAGCACGTTTCTTGTGTCATACCTTAGTACTATCACCTTGAGCACTAAGGCAAGTGAGACTGTCACTACTAGCAGTATTCAAATCATCAATATACATGTTCTTGCATATCTTTTCTGTCAAGATCATCCCCCGATAGAGCAGGTTTGTGACAAAACATTTGTCTAATAAGAACTTGGCTCCATTTGGTTCATCACATATCTGTGAAACACTTGAAAGGTTATACTTCAACCCATTGACATAGTACACAACTTCAAACGAGTGTTTCACAAACTTTCAAGTCCTGCCTACACCAAGGATGTACCATTTCTTGTCATTGCCAAAAGAGACACCTCAACCTTGAAGAGGCTTGAGAGAGGAAGTTTTGTTGCCTTCTCAGTCATGTGCTTTGAGCATCCACTATTCATAAACCAACACTGACTGATACTGTCTCCTCTCACTTGCATAGAAAATCACTTGTTAGCCTTGGGAACCAATTTTAGACGGAGTCCCCAATAAACAGATAATGGAGTGATGAGAGAATCTTTTGTCTAGTGAGGCAGACTGGGTTTCTTTAACCTAGGACCATAAGCAAGACCTAGTCCCTTCTTCAGTCTATTCCTCTATTTGGAATAGTTTGACGAACTTCCTTCATCTTTTTTTCAAAATAGGACAATCTCTCTTAAGATGCCCATCTCGAACACAATGCACACACTACAGATCATCATCATTGAAAATAGATTTGTTGTGAGTATTGTATGTTGGAATATATCTTCTCACAACCAACACTCTTCTACTATTGTTACCTTGACCAATAAGATTTGTAAGTATCTTAGAGGAATTGGTCCATTTGAGGGATTTTCAAGATCCTCTTTTACAGGGACCAGGTCCCTCTTCAACTCAAGATTTATTTCTAAAGCCAATTCCATCTTTATTTCAGCAGTGTACAGTTTATTTTCAAGCTCCAGCTGCAAGCTGCTTGCTTCATTCTTTCCTTTAAAAACTATATTAGTTACCCCTTTCATCCTTTCCTTCAGTTATGGATTTTTGACTTCTAGAACAACCATTTGATTTTCAATATCAGATATTTGGGCAACTAAAACAATTTTTCCATCTTCAGAGATGTCTAGACTATTGTTCATGAGATCATTCTCAGTTGTTAGGTCACTTATCAAATCAAGTAGTACAACAACTAGCTCTCTCAATTTACTGGTAGAAAAAGTTTTCAAGTTTTTCTTCAAGTATGATAGGGTTACCTTTTCATCATCATCCTCCTCATCTGATTTTGATATGAAAGCATCATTAGAGTGCTCAGAATCACTTGTGGAATTTCCCATGCAGCCATATCCTTCTTCACTGCCTAGAAAAAGGCTTCTGTTCTTCTTGGCTTGTCACAGACCGGTCCCCATCTTTGTCTTTACTTTCTCCAAACTTGACATATTCTTCGTGGTCATCTTTGTGCATAGAGCAGTCTCTAATGGAGTAACCTGGTTGATCACAGTTGTAACCCACGTTACTAGAGCTTGTAGAACTGTTGTGATTTTCTTTCTTCATGAAACCTCCACGTTCCGTCAAGATTTGTTGAAATCCTTTAGTGAGATGGCCCATATTCTCATTTATTTCAGGGTTTTCACTTTGTGACACTTTGGAAGAAAGGGATTCATCAGCAATATTCAGATCTGTCCTCTTGTCTTTAACCTTGAGAAAGAGACCCTCATTTTTTCCATGCATCTCATGAACTTGAAGATGCTCAAATAGTGCATACAACGTCATTACTCCAGGTTCCCTTGTCTCATTGTAAGCCACAAAGTCATTTGTCTAAGATCTGGGAAGAATTTCCAATATCTTAGACACTTGCTTACACACAAGGACTGGTTTTTCAAGGAACATAAGCTTATCTATAATGGTGGAGAATCTGGTACGCATTTCTTGAATGGATTCACCTTCTTTTATGGTGAAAGTTTCAAACTGAGTAGTAAAGAGATCTAGCTTAGATTTCCTTATTTTCTCAATGCCCTCATAAGTTGTTTTCAACAGATCCCAGATTTCCTTTGCCGATTCATAAGATGAGATCATATCGTATTCATTCACTCCAATGTCACACATTAGTAGTTTCCTGGCATTGTGATTTTTCTTGACTAATCTTCTGTCAGAGTCATTTTATTGTTGTTGAATTTTGGGAATGAATCTTGTGACCTCTCCATCCTTCACAAATAACACTCCATACCTCAACGTCCTCTACCATGAGATAGTCACTCATTTGAATCTTCTAGTGTCTGTAGAACTGACCATCAAAAATAGGTGGCCTTGTATGGGATTGACTTCTTTGTAGATTCACTGGTGTCTCAATTCTTAGTAGTAACCTCCCTCTTGGTGTTAACCAGATAGAGAGCCCAAGCTCTGATACCAATTGTTGGAATGTATGCATCCACCAGTGTTCATAGAACCAGGTCCCCGACAGAATAAAAGTGTAGAAAATAAGCAGCACAACGTAAAAATAGGCACAAGAGTTTTACGTGGAAACCTTCTTGCTCAAGAGAGTAAAACTACCACCTGTCACACAGGATTTTCAAACTGTTTTTACTAATCTTCTCAAGAAAAAGTAAAACGCACTTTACAACCACACTGAGATTAGCCTCCTAATCTCAACACTAAGTAATACAACCTATTACTTAACGAGCCAAAGCAAGGCATCCATGTCCCACTATACTAACCCTCACTAATTAATATAAACCTTAATCGTAAGACACAAAGTTAACTCTAACAACGTTCTTACAAAGTCTCAAACAAAGATTTGAAACATTTCTAACAAGAGTGAAATAAATCCTACAAGTTTAGCTCAACACAAACATTCAAGAACAACAGCAGGTACGGAAAGCACTTCTTTAGTTGATTCGGTCCTTGCTATATGTAGTCTTCTGCTTGAGTTCTTCCTTGAAGATGTCTTTGTCTTATAAAGCTTGTGAACTTTTTTTTTACCAAATCTTAAGTTTGTGTTTTGGAGAAGAGACTATATGGAAAAGGACACAAACTCTTTGGGACCGCCCATTGGCTGAGAACTTGTTGTTAAGAAAGGTTGTGCACCTACCACATTAAAGGTGGCAACTTTTCTGACAGGGTGTCTGGTCACCTTTTCAAATACGCAATCTTGAAGGGACCAGGTCCCATACAATGTTCTTTGTGAGTTCTTGAAAGGCTTGCTGGCTCTCTTCCTCTTTTGAATGAATGAATTGAATACGTCGTTTGTCATGTTGAAAATATCAACCATAAAGAGTTGTTAACCGTTGGACCAAAAACCTCATCCATTCTGATTGGTTCAGTATGCTTGTGCCTCACCAACCACTGACAGGACATCTTTACAGTTGTACCCAATATGCATCTGATGGAGAGAACTCTGCCAGGGATCGAGTCCTTGCATTTGTGAGCCACTGAAATAAACAATCTCGTCTCCTCTTCTTATTAGTATAGTACATTGCACTTTTAACCTACCACCTGACATGCCATCTTTACAGTTGTACCGCATTTTGAATCTGGACAAGAGCACTCTACAGGGACGAGGTCCCTGTATTTGCGAGGATCATCAAAACACCTAGAATATAACATATTCCCCCTTTTTGATGTTGACAAACAAATATTCCTCACACTGAGTTTATTCATTCATTTCACTGTCGTCAGTCCGAATAACAAGGATCTGGTTCCTTGTTAGATCTCTAAGTTTGTTAAATCATCAAAACTTAACATCAACCTCAAAATAACATTTTCGCCCATTTTGATGATAACAAACTTATTTACCTTCTTCCCCTTTTCACCAGTTCCCCCTATCAAAAGACTTTTCATCATCCACGAAGTTTGTCAAATCATTAAAACACAAAATAGCATTTCCCCCTTTTTGATGATGACAAACTTGTTCAACTTCTTCCCCCTATCGACATGACCATGTCCTCTTCAAGTAGCTAGAAATTCTCCCTATCGGCATGATCATGTCTGCTTCAAGTAGCTAGCATCATGGATCTCGTACTTTAACAATTATTCCCCCCCCCCCCCCCCCCCCCCCCCCCCTTTTGACATTATTAAAAGGGTTAAAGAAGTAAGCCAAGTTGACAGAAATGCAGTTCAAGCAAATTCATGGTAACTTGGGCAACATTGAGCATGAGTAAAAATGCATAAGGTAATGAGAAGGAATTTTTCATTCATATATAAAAGATCATCAATCAAAGCATTGCACATAGTATTATGAATGAGAACCAAGACAATGCACACTGAATTTCGATAGAAAATGAGGAGGACTGACATGGGAGTTTAGGAAGAGAGTGGATGGCTTGGGAGCAAGGGATTGAAAGAATAGAAGTAGTAGATCATATACCTTAGCATGGTTTTTCAGAATCCTCTCTTAAAATTCAGCATGCTTTGCTGCTCAGGCTTCATGGTGAACCATCAGGGATGCCAATGTTTTTCCAACCTGGTCCCTCTAATAGTGCTGTTTCAAAAGCTAAGCCCTTAGGCAAACCATTTCAATATCCCTGTTAGCAAGATCAACTGTCATCGCTTCCAACACGAGCCTGAGTTTCTCATAGCAGAAAGATTGGTAAAATCAAACTTAATTAAGGCCCCCGAGATGAATAGATCAATAATTGAAGAACCAAAAAGAAAATTTCATTTCAATTTTTTTCTAAATCAGACACCCTCCTATTCAGAATACTTTGAGTTCTCAGAATATCAACTTCTCCTATTTTGAACATCATCTTTTCCACTTTTTCATTTTGCATGGTGGAACTGGTCCCTCTTTACACTTAAAAACATCTTTATCAGAAAATTCTCCAGTAAGAACAAAGGGTTTAACCATTTGAAGTGTTTTCGAGAGAGGAGAAAAGAGGGTTTTAAAAATTTTAGATTTTGGAGAGGAATTTGAAAAGAAATATGGAGTATAAAGGAAGTGAAAGGGTGTATTATGTGAAAGAAAGTGTCATTTTGGTATTCAAAAGATAGGACAGCGGTCAGATATGTAACTGACAGACATGTGGCAATTGAACCGTTCTCATGCATAATTCAAACTGCAATGTTAAGAGTGCTAACCTTCGAGATTGGACCTGGTCCCTCTCTATAGTTTGAATGTTATTGCCTAGATTTTTCCTGACTTACCTTTTCCTTCAGCCCATTTTCCATTTGTGTATACCTACAAAAGGTATGAGACTGAATTTGCTAAAACATACATAACTGAAAACAAGGATGCCTGCTCCCTTTGCATAGTCTCATAGAGAGTTGATTGATTTCAGACAGGATCCATTTAAAAATGTTTCAGCATTCCAAACTTCAGTTTGATTATCTTGGACAAGTCTTCAAAGAGCTTCAAGTTTCTACTTGATCCACAAGAGTTGAGCACATAGAGTTGCACCTGCTGCATACTCTGCCTCAGTTGTTGAAAGAGCAACTAAATTTTTCCTTTTAGTTCCCCATGAGTGAGAGATCAACCTAGAACATAAGCCATTCATGAGGTACTCTTTCTATCAACTGGATATCCAGCATGATTAGCATCACCTTGTTCCTTCAAGTCAAAAAGTCTGTTGATGGACAAAATAGAACCGGCTCCCCTGTCTTCTTCAAATATCTCACAATTTTCTTAGCAGCCTTCAAATGTGATTCCTTTGTACAAGAATGGAATATCTGAACCAAGTTCATCAGCATCCAGCTTCAAGTTAGTGCCCATGGAAGTACGAATTGTCTAGGCATACATAATATAAAACCTTTTCAGCAACTTCTCTAAGCTGGTACAAGGTCCCTTTCTCTTTTGAAACCATGTTGAAGAGGAACTTGGACAACCTGTCAACTTCAAAATTCACATTATCAGTTTGAACTGCATCATCTTTGTTCAACATTGTCTGGCGGACCGATTCCCTCATCAGGTTCATTATCTGCATCAGTTTCCTTGGGATAGCCAGATTTATGAAGAGGATATTCGTCAGCAAGCTCACTATTTAGACCATATCTCTGAATCTGAAACATCTCTTCCATCTCATAATCTTCTTTGTTTTGCAACTTACTTCTCAATTCTTCCAGACTTATCAAAAAATCTCATGAACATCTTTTTCAATGCACACATTTTTATACACCGGATAAGCCTTACTGGAGGAAGAGTATCCTACAAATACTCTTTCAACATCATTGAGATTACACTTCTCAATATCATATTATTGGTCACAAAACATGTACTATTCACCAGTTCAGCCTGAAGAGTCTTTGAAAGATTAAGAGCCTGCTTATTCCACCTAAAGGATGGTCTTATCTTTTTCTTTTTAACACAAGCATCACAAACTTTGTCATCTGTAAATTTTATTTTGAGCAAACCGAGGACCGAGTCCCATGACACAAGTTTGTGCAATAGAGAAACACTCACATGAGCATGTTTTTTGTGTCATACCTCAGTATTCTCACCGTGAGCACTAAGGCAAGTGAGACTGACACTACTAGCAGCATTCAGATCAGCAATATAGATGTTCTTGGATATCTATTTTGTCAAGATCATTACCCGAGAAAGAAGGTTTGTGACAAAACATTTGTCTGATAAGAACTTGTCTCCATTTCATTCTTCACAAATCTGTGAAACACTTTAAAGGTTGTACTTCAACCCATTGACATAGTACACAACTTCAGACGAGCGTTCCACAGACTTTCAAGTCCTGCGTTCACTAATGATGTACCAGCTCTTATCATTGCCAAAAGAGACACCTCCACCTTGAAGTGCGTTGAGAGAGAGGATGTTTTGTAGCCTTCTCAGTCATGTTCTTTGAGCATCTACTATTCATAAACCAACACTGATAGATGCCACCTCTTATCACTTGCATAGTAAATCACTTGTTAGACATGAGAACCTATTTGAGATAGACTCCAGTAAGCACATAACAGAGTGATAGGATAATCTTTGGTTGAGTGAGGTAGACTGGTTTTCTTCAACTTAGGACCATAAGCAGGACTGGGTCCATTCTTCAGTCTATTCCTCTATTTGGAATGGTTTGACTAGCTTCCTTCATATTTTTTCAAAACAGGACAATCTCTCTTAAGATGCCCATCTCGACCACAATGCACACACAACAGATCATTAACATCATAAACATATTTGCTGTGACGATTGTATGGGGAATCTATCTTCTCACAACCCAACCCTCTTCTACTGTTGTTGCCTTGACCAATTAGATTTGTAAGTCTCTTATAGGAATTGGTCCATTTGAGGGATTTTTCAAGTTCTTCTTTTACACGGACCAGGTCCCTCTCCAACTCAAGATTTCTTTCTAAAGCCAATTCCATCTTCATTTCAGCAGTGTGCAACTTATTTTAAAGCTCCAGCTGCAAGCTGCAAGCTGCTTGCTTCATTCTTTCCTTTAAAAATTGTATTAGTTATCCCTCTCCTCTTTTCCTTCAGTTCTATATTTTCAGCTTCTAGAACAACCATTTGATTTTCAACATCAGATATTTGGGCAACTAAATCAATTTTTCCATCTTGAGAGATGTCTAGACTATTGTTCACGAGATCATTCTCAGTTGTTAGCTCACTTATCAAATCAAGTAGTACAACAACTATGTTTCTCGATTTACTGGTACAAAAAGTATTCAACGTTTGCTTGGAGTATGATAGGGTTACCTTTTCATCAGCATCCTCCTCATCTGACTTTGCCAATAATGCATCATTAGAGTGCTAAGAATCATTTGAATCACTTAAGGAATTTCCCATGCAGCCATATCTTTCTTCACTACCTAGAAAAAGGCTTCTCTTCTGCTTGGCTTGTCACGGACATGGTCCTCTTCTTTGTCTTTACTTTCTCCAGACTTGACATAATCTCCTTGGTCAACTTTGTGCATAGAGCTATCTCTAATGGAGTGACCTGGTTGATCACACTTGTAACCTACGTTACTACAGCTTGTTGCACTGTTGTGATTTTCTTTCTTTTTGAAACCTCCACGTTCTGTCAAGATTTGTTGAAATCCTTGAGTGAGATGGCCCATATTCTCATTTTTTCAGGGGTTTCACTTTGTGAAACTTTGGAAGCAAGTGATTCATCAGCAACAGTCAAATTTGTCCTCGTCTTCATCCTTGAGAAAGAGACCCTCCATTTTTCCATGCATCTCATGAACTTGAAGATGCTCAAATAGTGCATACAACGTCAGTACTCCAGGTTCCCTTGTCTCATTACCAGCCACAAAGTCATTTGTCCAAGATCTGGGAAGAATTTCCAGTATCTTAGACAATTGCTTACACACAGTGACTGGTTCTTCAAGGAACATAAGCTCATCTTTAATGGTGAAGAATATGGTACGCATTTCATGAATGGATTCACCTTCTTTTATGGTGAAACTTTCAAACTGAGTAGTAAACAGATATAGCTTAGATTTTCTTATTTCCTCAGTCCCATGATAAGTTGTTTTGAATAAATCCCAGATTTCCTTGGCCAATTTACAAGATGAGATCAAATCGTATTCATTCACTCCAATGCCACACATCAGTAGCTTCCTGCCTTTGTGATTTTTCTAGACTAATCTTCTGTCAGAGTCATTGTATTGTTGTTGAGTTTTGGGAATGACTCTTGTGACCTCTGATGCTTATCGTGACCAACGACCCTATCCTACGTATGAGTATCTACGATCGTCGATAATATAGTAACCCAACCAAGGGTTGGGGTCATGTCCCAAGGGAACAGTTTTGAGAATTCATAGAAAAATAGAATTTACATTCTAACTAATCGTAGCTAAAGACATTTGCGATAAAAGACATTGCAAATTAAAGGGGGCGGCATAAAAGTGTCAAATATCAAAGGGGGTTTTGTAACAAGTACAAAAACAACAAAATAAACAAGAAAATCAAGTATGGGGAAAGGTTCTTGGGATGTGACGGCAATATAAGTTGAGATAAATTGTTTGGTACATGCTTTCGATATGAAATTTGCAAAATAATACTGACTAGGCTACGCTTTAAATGGAAATAAGTTCGCTCTTGGGCAACTTACCCCGTTTCAAATGCGTTCCTTTCGGACACCCATTTGCCACATGAAGACCAGCCTACGACTTACCCCATTTGCCATATGGGACTAGGGATCACCCTCTCGGGCTGAACCTCATGTCGACCCACTCCTTAGGCCATGAGTCTAGTGGTTTTGGTTTCGCGACATCCCTCTCGGGCAAGCCGAAAGCACATGGGTGGCTTTGTATTTCCAACTACAAACCCTTTAGATTAAACCACAACAACTAGGTGAAATCACCATTAAAATACATCTAACCTATCTACAAGCAAGACCCAACAAGAATATCAACTCACACCCCAAGAATGAGGGTTTTTAGCCACTCATAAAGAAATAATAAATTATACCTAACATGATAATGAAATCAACTGGGTATAAGAAATTAAACCATAAATTAAGCAAACGAAAATGAATAGAGAACATCCACTTCCAACTTGGGGAAGAAGAACTCCTTTCTTTAAGTCTCCACAGAGCCCTCTCCAAACTTGAGAGAAAAATAACACCTAAAGTATGTTCTAAAGTGGAAATAATAATAATAATTGTTCCACAATAAGACTACAATTCTAACTAGTATTTATAGTTTTCACAGATTGTGCTGCAGAGGATTGTTCGGCGACATTAGTCGAGATCGCCGATGAACTCGGCGATCCGCCTTTTGGTCAGCTCATCGCCTTCAGTGTCTTTCCTTTAGCATTCTCGCATTCTGGATCATTGGGCGGTATAGTACTGCTTCGCGTAACTGATCGGCGACTCACCGACTTCTCCTTTCCTCACCTTTTGATCCACTTCCTTCAAGGCTTCCCCCAACTTAAACTTTTGCTTGTCCTCAAGCAAACTTAAGTTCAGCCA
>NW_006239100.1:649145-663546 GCF_000226075.1 Solanum tuberosum | reverse complement strand
TATAATGGGGTTGAGTGCAAAGGTATGGTCATTTAGGCTTAGTGGCTTTTTCCTCGTGAGATGTGGTATTCTCAAGACCTTCCCTTCCTCTCCTTTATCAATTCTTTTTCTAGTGCTTCTAAGTCATCCTTTTATTCACTCTCCATGAGTTGCTTGGAACGCCAATATTCTTTGTACTTTATTCCACAAATTTCTTTTTCAATTTTTTTATTGGAGGGCTCCATTGTTTTGCAACATGGGTAAAGGGGGACTTCTTATAGGACTTCTTGACTTCTCCTTTTCCTTTTCACCACACCCCCAACTTAGGCTTTTTGTCCTAAGTTGGCTATTCACTAAACAACAAATCAAGAGGATGATAGGTAGTGGATCAAGTAAGGTCTAGGGTTTATCAAGGTTCTTCCAAAGAAAGGTAGGGCTCAAAGGTGTTCAAAAGAGTTTCACACGCTCACAACCCGTGCAAACAAAAACTTTTTTGATTAGGGATGATAATTGTAATGGCGAGGGTCTATTACCTACCATAAGTAAGGACTCACAGAAGACTGTAAACGACTTTTTGAGGAAAGACAAAGGAAAGTATGAACCTAAGCCAATTACAGGTACGTCACAAAAAGAGGTATATGTCAAATTTGCTCACACTCTTTAAAATTGCCTAAGATCATCTCAAGAGTATACCTTTCTAAATCAATCAGACTAACAGGGCAAATTCTAGGTATATTCATGCAAGGTTCAAAGTAAGCTAAACACACAAGGCATCGATACTTCAGTCAAGCAAGACCACACACGTTTTCTTGTGTGCAACGGTCATCACAAGAGAATCAATTTGATAAATGGCTAGTCACAACGAGATGAAAAGAGTGCACATACTGTCTATGTAACTTCATTTGGCCTCGTCGCAGCCGTGCATTCATGTTTGTTCAAATGAGAGCACAATTCAAGTCATTGGTATTGATCAAAATCGAGACTTAAATTCTTGCAAAAGAACAGCCACAGTCAACTCATGAGGTGGCAAATTTTTTTGGAAGGATAAAAATTAATTTGCAATTAAAACAACAGGAGCCATAAGCTCAAACATCCACAAAAACAAACAGTATTTAAAACACAGTTTAGAGCAAACCAAATGACCCAATTTCATGCGCAAAACAACAAAGTATTCACACAAACATAAAGGTGAGCCTCACCCACCCAATAAAGAGAATTTGTCCTCAAATGCAAGTAAACAAAAATATACCAACAACTAAGATAAGAAAAGATAACGCGAGAGAGGTAAGAAAGGTCCTGTCTATACAGTCTCTCTATTTGTCGGGGCCTAAATATGGGGCATCGTAGGTCTCGGGAGTAGCCTCAGACATACTAGCAATGCCAGATCCACTGGGAGTTGTTGTGGACGACTCAGCTGGCACTGTTTGAGTTGCTGACTGCACAACCATCTCCACGAGATTCGGCAAGTCTCTGAATATGATGTCCTCTTAGCTCTCGCTCAACACCTTATAGTGCACTGCTACCTGCTCTTCATCGGTCTCTATCTCCGACTCTGCATTCCCTGTATCATTCTTCTGCACGTCTCCAGGAGTGGTCGGGGGAATCCTAGAGGTTTTAGGGATATCTTTGTCATCTGCTCCTCGCATCAGTGCTGTGAAGTCGGTGGCCTTTATATAGGCTACGTCCTTCTTCAGATCCACTATTTCAGCCTTTAGGGCTGAAACCTCGGGTGTTTCCCCCTGTCTGCTCTCAGAAGCAGTGACTCTAGCATTCAGTTCATCAGCAGTGTTTCTGACAGGGGTCAGTGCAGTCAAGATGTCACAGTTAATCATCTCTGGGATGGATCTCTCTAATCGTATCACCCTAGCATCTGTCGAGTAGGCTAGCCATCCCATTTTTTGGATCATGGCCTAAGTAATCCTGGAAGGCTGGGCTGATGATGAAACACTTGGGGCCTGTGAGGAAGAGGAGGGAGGATCGGGTATACATGATGGCTCAGAAGCCGAAATATGTGAAGGTGTCTCTGTTGGTAATGCATCAACATCGACCTCTGGAGATATATCTGTTGGGGCTGCTCTACTCCTGTCAATCTCCTCTAGTGTGAACTCACCCTCTATATGCCGAATGTCGGTGGAGGAAGATTGGGTAACCTCAACATCCCTCGTAATGTCACGTGGTATTCCAGCTCGCCGGCATAGATCAGTGATCAGTACAGGAAATGGCAGAGACGTTTATGTCTGTTTGGCCCTCATACCCATCTCATGTGAAACCAATAATCCCAGGTCGATCTGCCTCCAGGACATGATAGAACCAAGGCAAGCCGCCTTCGGATGACGCAAAATGGACTCGTTCTGGGACGACATTATAGTGTTGCTAATGAACCCAAACTAATACCGAGAGGCTATGTTCATATCCCTCTTCTCAGTGGGAACTCCCGCGTCCATTCTCCTCGGGGTGGCGTTAGATATCATCGGAGCTAACCAACCCTTCAAATCATCGATATATGGAGCAATATGCAAACCCTGGTAGGGAAGTACCGAGTGCAGCGGTCGTCCCAATACAACATTTATGTGTTGGCTGTGACACTCTACTTCCTTGCCTCTAACCATAACCGATTTCACTGGTCGGAAATCATTGGTCTTCTTTCTGCTTTTCGGGACCAACTCCCCATAGGCTAAGTAAAATTCCCGGACCCAGGAAGGTATGTAAGTACCCCGTGGCCTCGTTAATTGCTCAAACCCGTGATACCTGATCGTGTCAAGCACCTAAGCATGCTTACCTTCTAGGCCTTCCGCAAATAGCAATTTTTCTTCGAGAATGGTGCATAAACCATCTCCTTTCAATTTGTTCAGCAATCTCGGTGGAGGTGGAACTACGGGGAGTGTAGGAGCCACTGGAGCTGATGTTGGGATTGACACTAGTGCAGTAGAAGGCAAAGTGGCGGCTAAGGGGGTACTGGTGGCTGTGGACTGAGACTTGGCACGGAGCGCTCTTCTTCGGTCAATCAGAGGTAGTTCATCATGTGGTTCAACAAAATCTGGATCCACAGCTACTCATTTCTTTGCTATATGCTTTTTCCTTTTTCCTTTATCTCCCGGTGGGAGATCTTGCTTTCTTTTTTTGTGAAGGACGTGATCCTTCTTCATTTATTGTAATACCCTTTGTTGTTTTCTGAGGAAGATCATTTAGGTTGGTGCGTACCATTTCTGCAACAGATGAAGAAGAAACTCAAATGCAAGTATAAAAAAGTTATTGCAGATAGACTCGTTGATCTGATTGGCGAGTCGCTGAATCCTTTTGGCGAACCAGAACGAGCTCGCCAAAAGGATTGGATTAACAATGAGAAGAAAATAGTGATAGGTAGAATCATTCGGCGAATCACCTACTATTTTCGGTGAGCATGATGTATCCACCGAAAGTGACAATGCAACAGGATCCCAGGGATGTAGATAAAAGGCGATTATAATACTTTCGGTGAGTTGCCGAGCGTTTTCGGCGCTCTCAGACTTCTCATTGAAAGTTACAGAATCAAGCGTAAATCAAGGCACAAATCATCGATGGGGTGGGGACATTAGGCGAACCGTCGAGTCGTTCAGCGATCTCGACTTAGCTCGCTAATTGACCCAACGTGCCTATTATTGACCCACCTTCTCGAATTCAATCTCCCAAATCCCAGAAAATCAAATCAAAACATGCACTCATGAAATTCAAATAAGACCTGCACTACCCATCACTCTCGAGATACTTAGACTCCACCGAATTTGTCGAATTTTGGCCATTTGACGATGCCCTCTCATAAGATTGGTGTTACCCGATCTTCCATCAAGCAATTTTCATCATTTAGCGCACATATAGGCTACTTAGACTTCACCCAATCAACCTAACAACTAACATGCAACAACCCTATCGATATCAATTAATTCAAAGTGCAAACACTAAGGCATTCAATTATTTAAGCATTTTAGGCAAAGTTTACGAATTGAAAATAGAATCATAGCAACCTGTTTCTATTAGAGAGGCCCAGCACACGTCATCTTGATACTATAATTGCAAAAGAGTGCAAAATTTTCAAAAATATAATCGGGGTTTTAGAGACTAACCTTGTATTTCGATCAAATAGCTTTTTGTAATGCTAGGCAACAAAGAAATCCTAGTTTAGAGTACCAATCGACAACTATAATACTAATTATAAGCAATAATCTATAAAATGGTACTATTGTGGGAACTTGTGAAGGATCAAAGCGAGGGAAAGTGAATAGTTTTAAAAATTTGGCAGTCTTTGGCCAGATATTAACCGTCCAGTTCCTAGCCCTTTGGCGACGCTAGTCATGTCACCGATAGCATCGACGATACGCCGAAAGCTTACTTACCTTGCCGAGTTTTACAGGACATCCCTTATTTTGGGGTCCCAACGGTGTATTAAGTCAGAATCGCAGATAGATTCGCCAACTCGCCCACTGGGTCCTTAGCTCGCTATCTTGTACTACTCAACACCTTTCGCATTTTACCCTACAAAATCAGCACACCCTTATTCGAACAAAATAATGACAAAGTAGTAAAACCTTGAGTTGCCTCCCAAGAAGCGCCTTATTTTACGTCGTGGCACGACGCAAGTTCGGTCTCAATTCCGTTATTGGGGCTACCCCAATATGTCATTTGGGTGGAGATGAGGCACTGCAAAAACTCAGGAATGACCTGATCAACTGGATTGATCTAGAGTGAGATCCAATAATTTGATTCAACACTTCAACATTCTCCTTCATTTCCTCTAAATACTCGATCTTGATCGGTGACCTTTTGGAGAATGATTTGAAGTGTGTCCTCGACACGATTTTCTCTCCCCATCTCTGGACTTCCTCTGCTCATGTAGAGGTATATACCTCCCCTTGTTGTTGCATTGGACTTCCACCTCTGAGAGTTTGGTAGCCAGTTCATTTAGCTGAGAGGCTAGAGTGGTCAGCGTGCGGTCCTTTTGGACTTCTTGGCTCAATTCCACCAACTTGCAAGTTCGGTCTCAATTTCCGTTATTGGGGCTACCCCAATATGTCATTTGGGTGGAGATGAGGCACTGCAAAAACTCAGGAATGACCTGATCAACTGGATTGATCTAGAGTGAGATCCAATAATTTGATTCAACACTTCAACATTCTCCTTCATTTCCTCTAAATACTCGATCTTGATCGGTGACCTTTTGGAGAATGATTTGAAGTGTGTCCTCGACACGATTTCTCTCCGTCTCTGGACTTCCTCTGCTCATGTAGAGGTATATACCTCCCCTTGTTGTTGCATTGGACTTCCACCTCTGAGAGTTTGGTAGCCAGTTCATTTAGCTGAGAGGCTAGAGTGGTCAGCGTGCGGTCCTTTTGGACTTCTTGGCTCAATTCCACCAACTTGCCACTACTCTGCTCAGCCATGTTCGTCTAAGTGGATAACTCAACGAAAAGCAAAACTGAAAGTAAAGTTAGTGAACTACTATTAATAAAATGGAAATTCTAGTGAACTAAAAATTCTCATATAACACCACTCCCCGGCAGCGGCGCAATTTTGATGCTAATCGTGACCAACAACACTATCCTATGGTATGAGTGTCTACGATTTTCAATAATATAGTAACCCAACAAAAGGTTGGGGTCGTGTCCCAAGGGAGCGGTTTTGAGAATTGATAGAAAAATAGAATTTACATTCAACTAGTCGTAGCTAAAGACATTTGCGATAAAAGACATTGCAAATTAAAGGAGGGGGGGGGGGGACACAAAAGTGTCAATTATAAAAGGGGGTTTTGTAACAAGTACTAAAACAACAAAATAAACAAGAAAATCAAGTATGGGGAAAGGTTCTTGGGATGTGACCACAATATAAGTTGAGATAAAATGTTGGGTACATGCTTTTGATATGAAATTTGCAAAATAATAGTGACTAGGCTAAGCTTTAAATGGAAATAAGTTCCCTCTCGGGCAACTTACCCCATTTGACATGCGTTCCTCTCGGACACCCATCTACCGCATGAAGATCAGCCTACGCCTTACCTAACTCACTCTCTCGAGCTGAGTGTTAGGATATGGGACTAGGGCTTACCCTCTCGGGCTGAACCTTATGTCAACCCACTCCATAGGCCATCAGTCTAGTGGTTTTGGTTTCGCGACCTCCCTCTCGGGCAAGCCAAGAACACATGGGTGGCTTTGTCTTTGCAACTACAAACCCTTTAGATTAAACCACAACCACTAGGTGAAATCACCATTAAAATACATCTAACCTATACAGCAAGCAAGACCCAACAAGAATATCAAACCCATATTTGCTAAATCACACCCTAAGAATGGGGGTTTTTATGAGCCACTCATCAAAAAATAATAAATTATACCTAACATGACAATGAAATCAACTGGGTATAAGAAATTAAACCTTAAATTAAGCAAAGGAAAATGAATAGAGAAGACCCACTTCCAACTTGGGGAAGAAGAACTCCTTTCTTCAAGTCTCCACAAAACCCTCTCCAAACTTGAGAGAAAAATATCAGCTAAAGTATGTTTTAAAGTGAAAATAATAATAATAATTGTTCCACACTAAGACTACAATTCTAACTAGTATTTATAGTTTTCACATATTGTGCTACGGAGGATTGTTCGGCGACATTAATTGAGATCACCGATGAACTCGGCGATCCGCCTTTTGGTCAGCTCATCGGCTTCAGTATCTTGCCTTTAGCATCCTCGCATTCTGGATCATTGGACGGTACAATACTGCTTCGTGGAACTGATCGGCGACTCGCCGACTACTCCTTTCCTTGACTTTTGATCCACTTCCTTCAAGTCTTCGCGTACTGGAACGAAGGGCGGTTCATGTCGTTTCAGTGAGTCGCCAAGTTGAACTCGGCGATCCGCAGGACTCCATTTCTTGTTCTTTTTAGCCCTATTTTCTTTGTTTTGCGCCTAAGTGTCCATGCTTCCACTAAAACATCAAATATTTGAAACTTTAGCATTCTAATAAGGTATTGAGATAAAACAAGCATTCAAGGACACTATTTCTATTAAAATAAAGCCCAAAATGAGTCCAATTTGTGGACTCATCAACCTCTCCATCCTTAACCTCCATAGTTGGCACATAAGGACCTTCACAAATGACACTCCATACCTCAATGTCCTCTTCCATAAGATAGTCACTCGTTCGAATGTTCCAGTGTCTATAGAACTGACCATCAAAAAGAGGTGGTGTTGTAGGGTACTAACTTCTTTGTAGATTCAGTGGTATCACCATTCTTTGTAGGAACCTCTATCTTGGTGTTAACTAGATAGAGAGTCCAAGCTCTGATACCAATTGTTGGAATGTATGCGTCCACCAGTGTTCACAGGACCAGGTCGAAAGAATAAAAGTGTAGAAAATAAATAGCACAACGTAAAAACAGGCACACGATTTTTACGTGGAAACCTCCTTGCTCAAGGGAGTAAAACCACAACCTGTCACACAAGATTTTCAAACTATTTTTACTAATCTTTTCAAGCATAAGTAAAACACATTTTACAACCACACACTGAGATTAGCCTCCTAATATCAACACTAAGTAATACAACTTATTACTTAACGAGCCAAAGCAATCCATCCATTGCCCACTATACTAACCCTCACTGATTAATATAGACTTTAACCGTAAGACACAAAGGTAACTCTAACAATGTTCTTACAAAGACTCAAACAAAGATTTGAAACGGTTCTAACAAGAGTGAATCCTACAAGTTTATCTCAATACAAACAGTCAAGAACAACAGCAGGTACGGAAAGCACTTCTCTAGTTGATCAGGTCCCTGTTGTATGTGTTCTTGTGGTTGAGTTTTTCCTTGAAGATGGCTTTGTATTTTTAAGCTTGTGAGTATTTTTTTTGCCAAATCTTAAGTTTGTGTTTTGGAGAAGAGACTATATGGAAAATGACACAAACTCCTTGGGAACGCCCTTTTGTTGAGACCTTGTTGTTTAGAAAAGTTGTGCACCTACCACATCAAAGGTGGCAACTTTTCTGATAAATTGTCTCGTCACCTTTTCATATACACAATCTTGCAGGGATCAGGTCTTTTGCAATGTTGTTTCTTAGTTTTTGAAATGCTTACTGGCTATCTTCCTCTTTTGAATGAATGAATTTAATATGTTGTTTGTCATGTTGAAAATATTAACCATAAAAAGTTATTAAACATTAGACAAACAACCTCGTCCATTTTGATTGGTTCAGTACGCTGGCACCTCACCAACCACTGACATGACAACTTTACAACTATACCCCATTATACATCTGATGGAGAGAACTCTGCCAGGGACTAGGTCCCTACATTTGTGAGCCACTGAAATAGACAATATCGTCCACTCTTCCTATTGGTGTAGTACATTGCAATTTTCACCTACCACCTGACATGACAGCTTTACAGTTGTACCCCATTTTGAATCTGGATGAGAGCACTCTACAGGGACCAGGTCTCTGTATTTGTGAGGATCATCAAAACACCTAGGATATAACATTTCCCCCTTTTTTTATGATGACACCCAAATATTCCTCACACTGAGTTTATTCATTCATTTCACTATTGTCGGTCCCAATAACAAGGATCTGGTTCCTTGTTAGATCTCTAAATTTGTTAAATCATCAAAACTTAACATCAGCTTCAAAATAACATTTTCCCCTTTTTGATGATAATAGACTTATTTACCTTCTTCCCCCTTTCACCAGTTCCCTCTATCAACATACTTTTCATCATCCCCGAAGTTTGTCAAATCATCAAAACATCAAAATAACATGCCTCATTTCTAGTTTGGGGTAAAAATATATGATTATTTTACCAAAGACTACCACAATATAGTTTTTGAGTTAGTGACCTACGAATCCCTTTTACGAGTCATAGAAAGAGCTACGATATGTACTATTGACTCGTGGAAAAAGTACTAAGGGTCAAATTTTGGGGTCTGATTCCTACAGACCCATCTACGTGTCGTAGGGACCTCTACGGGTCATAGTTTGAATGAAATTTTCAGCCTTTAAATTTCAATATGAATTTCACAGATAGGATCAACGGTGCATAGTTCAAACCACGCATCATAGTTGGCCCTGTGAAAGGTTTTTGCCAGTTTTTTAAGTGAGGTTTCTTTTGTCCTTTCCCACTTTTCCTAAGACCAAGCCATGGCGCTTTAACTTCAATTAGGGGAATATATTCTACCAAGTACCCATATTTCTTTTATTTTATGCTCTCAATTCCCCCAACTCAAAGAAAACTACAAAGAAGACAAAAGCTAGGGTTTCAAGGCTTCCAATCAAGTTCTTCTTCAAACTTCTTCAAGAACTTTGTTCTTCTAGGGATATAAGGCTATTCATGATGATGGACTGAGTTCGTCGTAATGCCCTACATCTCAATTCAGTTAGTAATGTTTAATTTAAGGTTATACCTTTAGTTTCAAGAATTCTTGATATGAGTTGAGTTATTGATTCTGAGTTCTAAATTCTTGATATGAGTTAAGTTATTGATTGTGAGTTCTAAATTCTTGATTATGAGTTGTGCTATATTATGCATTAAGATCTCTGAGTTGTTATTCATGTTTATATTCCCACATAAACCCTAATTACTCAGTTTTGATCAAAAGTCTTTTGAAAAAGTATTTCTCCATACATTGATTTTAAATGCTAAAAGTGAGTTCAAGAGCAAGTTAAAGTACAAATCTCTTTTTTCTTGAAAAGAGTATAAGGGAATTAAATGTTTTGCAGATGTATCATTACTTTTATAAACAATTTTAAATGTCTTATATATGTTTTCAACAAATTTTATTTATAATTTATTTATGCAAGAAAAAAAGGTCAAAGACGAGACCATTTATCTTATTGGTTTCATTTATATGAGTGTCTATCACAAGTTTTTGTGGGACTAGGAATGTCACTGTCTCTTCCTTCTAGGACAAATGCTGAGTGTTGAAGCTTTATTTACATCAAATTCAATGATCGAAAGTTCTATAATGTTAGTCGTTCTAACTATTTTTCGTTTTGAATGATTGTTGTCTTTTTTTCCCCTCTTTTGAATGAATAGTTTTTTAATTTTTGGGTATGGTTAATAATTGAATAATCTAACCAAACCGAACCAAAATCGATAACAACCAAACCGATAAATGTATATTGTATTTGATTTGGTTTGATTTTGATGATTTAAAAATTGATTAAATTGGTGTGGTTTTAGTTTTAACCAACAACCGTCCCAAACCAACCCATGAACACCCCTAGCTGCGGTGATTACCCACTCATATCGTTACATATGTATAAGATACATATGCATGTGATATACATGTTATATATGTGTTATAAACATATATGATGTTCTTAATTGGACTAGAAATACCCAGTTAGGTAGTTTTGTTAGTGTCTACGAGGAACTAATATAGAATCATTATTCCAAGATAATTAACATAAACTTACTGTTATTTGTAAAATAATGAAATAAATTAGATAAATTTCTTGTGGCTATTGACATTTTTTACTTGCTTTCTAGCTATATTATTTTATATTTTCTCAAAAAATCAAACTTTATCAAGTGTTAGGCTTAGAGTATAGTTGATGATGATTGCTTACTTGCTTAATTACCTATATATTGTTCTTTGTGAAAAGCATGATCTCAACTCATAGTTAGATAAAATATATTGCGTACGATTGAATAAACTTGATTATTTGAGGAGTAGACTTGGACATTATCAATTATGAGAGGTATAACAAGAAAACGTGAAAGATATTAGAAGAATACCTCTTTGGATTAAATATCAAGAAAACACAAAGTTTGATCATAACAAAGAAATCTCTTTGAATAGAAGAATACAAGAAGCTGTAATGCATTAGATAGAATAATTTGAAAGCTAATTCCTAAGTGTATAGTGCAAATATTGCACTGTTATTTGAAAGTTAATTTCTAACTAACTATTAGTTCATACTATCGACTAAGGTAGTTCCAATTTTATCAGGGCTTCCACAAGTTGGATTCTTCTTCAACACTGTATTTCAGCCAACATATCCATTGATTCAAGATCATTAGGATGATATCCACCTCTACCCCGCACAACCTTAAAGCCATCTACCCCGCATAGCCTTAAACTCCCCCCCCACATATGCCTACCCCGTTACCGTCCCTACAAAAAAGGATATAGATCCCATCTGTAACAATTAAAAATGTTCTTGCAGGAGTACTTTACTTTGATTCTGCTATATTCTAGATGTTTTGACGATCCTCAAAAATGCAGGGACCCGATCCCTAGAAGAGTGCTCTCATCCAGATTCAAAGTGGGGTACAGGTGTAAAGCTATCTTTACAGCTATCTTGTTAGGTTGGTTGGTGAAATGTGTAGCGTACTTCACCAATAGGAAGGGCGGACGAAGTTGTTTGTTTCAGTGGTCAAAACCCTTGTTGGTAATTGATATATACAACAATAAAAAAACAACATTATTCATTCAAAAAAAAAGGAGAGCTAGCAAGTCTTTTTCAAGAACTCAAGCATCAAAGAACATAGAAAGGGACCTGGTCCCGCTAAGACTGCGTACGTGAAAAGGATTAAAAGACAGCTGTCAAAAAGCTGCCAACTCTGATATGGTTGGTGCACACCTTTTCAGAACAGCATGCTCTCAGCCAATGGCCTTATCCCAAGGGTTTGTGTCCATTTTTATAATAGTCTGTTCTCAAAACACAAACCTATGTCTTGGCAAACAAAGTTGTGAATTTCTAAAAATTCATAAGCTTAAAAAGAAAAGGCCATCTTCAAGGAAGAACACTGCTCATGCTCAACAAAGGGACCTGATAGAGTGATGAAGCGTCTTTGTTGTATTTTGAGCTCTGTGTCTTATGTGCTTAAATAGTAAATCTATTCCTAAGTTATAAATAAATTAGATCTTTATTCGTTTCAAGAGAAAAGTCTAAATCAATTAAAGTTGATTGATTTAGTGGGCAACATTGTTGTTGCTTAGTTGAAATCTAAATCATCTAGAGTTAGGTGGTTTAGTAGGCAACATTGTTGTTGCTTAGTTGAAGTCTAAATAATCTAGAGTTAGGTGATTTAGTGCGCAACAAAGTTGTTGCTTAGGTGAAGTCTAAATCATTTAGAGTTGGGTGGTTTAGTGGGAAATAGAGTTATTGCTTAGTTCTTTCTTTGTAGTAGAGTTGCTACATTGAGTGGGAAGGGATATACAGGTAAATTCCTAGGTTACAAGAGTTTGTAATCTGAATCATTACTCTGTTTGAGTGAAATGGAGTTTGGGTTAAAATCATGTGAGTATAGGTCATGGTTTTCACCACCCTTGAGCAAGGGGGTTTCCACATAAAATCCTTGTGACTGATTTACTTTGAGCTATTTATTTTCTGCACTTCTATTCCAGTTACTATTCTTGTTTAGTCAAAGGACCTAGTCTGTTAACTGATAGTGGACACATACATTCCAACAATTGGTATGAAAGCCTGGTCTCTCTAACTGGTTAACACCTAGAGAGAATCAAGTGGAAGAATGGTTGCTCCAGTAAACCTAAAGGAAGGACAATCATAAACAATTCAGGATTTTGCTCAGAATTCTTCCAAAGTCTTGGGCAGTAAGGTTGATGATATCACTAAAGCAAAGGACCTAAAAGTGTTGAAAATGGACGCCTTGATTGGAAATCTTCAAACTCATGATATGAACAGAAATCAAGAAATGGGAAAGAAGGAAATAAAGAAGGAAATAAAGAAGGAAGCTCGCAAAGTGAGTTCTGGTGATACTTCTGATGATGATGAAGACCTGGCATATCTCACTAAAAGATTTCAAAAATTGGTGAGGAATGGAGGCTTTAGAAAGACAGGAAACTCCAAAAGGGTTGATAATGCAAGTGACGTATGCCACAAGTGTGGAAAACTAGGGCATTTCATCAAAGATTGCCCCATGCATAAACTTGAATACAAAGACTATGTCAAGGTTGGAGGAGAAAAGGGCAAGATAAGGTACCTGGTTCATGATAAGAGTTGAAGAAAACCAGGTGTGTACTATGTTGTTAAGAAAGCCCTTGTAGTCTAGGGAGACACCTCAAGTGACTCAGAAGAGTTTGAACATCCTGAAGATGCCTCCATGTTTGTAGTGAAAGGTGATGATGTTATCTTTGATGAAATGTTTGCCTTTATGGCAAAAAATCTGAAGATGAAGAAGCTGAAAAGAGGTAACTATTTCTGACTTTAAACAAAACTTGCATGTTTATTCGGTTAAACGATTGAGAAGCCAAGCGGTTGTCTTGATTGACTCAATCATTGAGTCGAATCCTGAAAAGGATGTCATGAATAACCATCTAAATATATTTCATGATGAAAAGGTAGCCTTGGTCTCTGAAATGTCCGTAGTCGAAGAACGAATGATGGTTCTAGAATCTGAAAATCTAGAACTCAGGGAGAAATTAAGTGATAACTGTGCTAGAGGGAAGAGTGAAGCTAGTAGTCTACAACTCGAGCTAGAAACTAGCTTGAATACTTCTGAAATTAAACT
This sequence comes from Solanum tuberosum, assembly GCF_000226075.1. Classification (NCBI taxonomy): domain Eukaryota; kingdom Viridiplantae; phylum Streptophyta; class Magnoliopsida; order Solanales; family Solanaceae; genus Solanum; species Solanum tuberosum. Next base: position 650,071 of record NW_006239100.1, on the reverse strand, counting down.
GACTATGGCATTGGAGAGAAATGATCAGTTAGAAAGGGACCTAGTCTGCCTCAAAGAAGAACTAAAAATATCTCTTAAATGTACCACTTCCTTGAAATAGCTCGTCAATCTTACGAGCCAAGGCCAAAATGATGGGAGGGGTTTAGGAAGCTTTAACCTAAGTCCTCCTTATAATTTGCATATCAAGTATGTGTCAGTGTCTAACAATCTTTTGTGCCTCCATTGCGGGCGAAATGGTCATATGAAAAAGGAGTGTCCAGCTTGGAAGAGAACTCAAGGAAGTTCTTCAAACTATTCCAAATAGAGAAACATGCAGAAGAAAGGACCTGGTCTTGCTTCTGGTCCTAAGTTGAAGAAAATCAGTCTGCCTCACCAAACAAATAATTCTCTTATCACTTGTTTATCTTCTTACTAGGAACTCCGACTAAAGTGGGTTCCCAAGGCTAACAAGTGATTTTGTATGCAGATGAGAGAAAGTAGACGTGTCACGCCCCGAGCCTACACCTTGGGCGGGACCGGCACTCGGAGACCATTGCTGGCCCCAAGCGAACCCTTGGCCTGGCTTTCTTAACTCAGCGGAAACCTGACTCAACAGAATAACTCAATGCCATGCAAAGACATAAACAACTTAACTGATAAAAATATGGCCCAAAAGGGAAACTCAAGTCTCAAAATAGAATATTTACATATACATACATATACATGGATGAGAGACTCAAAACTAACTGACTGACTGTCTATGAAGTTTCTAACATACTGGGATGGATGTTGGGACAGACCCCGCAACATCCTAATAGAACAAAACTAAGTACACAAAATAATTGAGTCCTCCGGAATGCAAGGAGGCTCACCACAGACTCTGGAGTGCTCAGCTGGATCAACGACGTGCAGGATGCTGATCCGGGGTACCTGTATCTGCATCATAA
>NW_006239100.1:648087-648306 GCF_000226075.1 Solanum tuberosum | reverse complement strand
TGAATTATGGATTCAAGGTATATAATCACATGTTATGGATAAGTTCTTGACATTTAAACACAACTTGAAGTGTTGGAAACAACTTGGAAACATAGGTACAATAAGAAATGCATAAACATGGCATTGACGGAGGTGATCTAAAGACCGTAGGTCCATTCATGGTCCGTAGGTCATGACCGTAGATCAGCAGGCAAGGTATTGAGGACAATTCAGGGAAAT